>NW_026856500.1:0-144379 GCF_026571515.1 Ruditapes philippinarum
TTCATTCAGATCCATCTCTTCATTAATATATTATTCAGATCATTATCTACATTACTGTATCATTCAGATCATTTCATATTACAGTATAATTCAGAATCATTTTCTACATTACTGTATAATTCAGATCATCATTTAAATTACTTTATAATTCAGATCATCTAAATAACTATATCATTCAGATCATCTTCATATTACAGTATAATTCAGATCAATTTCTTCAGAACTGTATCATTCAGATCATCTACATAATTGTATCATTCAAGGTATCTTGAAGGAAATTCATTGTTTCCCTGGAATTTCATGAATGATGAAATTTCACTTTCATAAATATAAACAAAGCTTTGACCAGTATCAGAAAGATGACTTGTGGTCTGTTTTACTGCATTTAGAATAAATGTCCTACAAAACAAACAATTTAAAATGTTGATCAAACATTTTGTGACACTTTGATTGTACAAGAAACTTTTGCATTCATTAACTGTAACAACCCTGTTATCTTACTGTGGTCCCTGGATCATCAAAGAATTTGGTGTTGATTTTCTTGCTAATGATCTGTGTACGTATATAATCTTTCTTAGCAATACAAAGTCTCATCTGTTCTAATATAAACTCCACTTTCTCTTTCTTCTCCATTGAACCAAATGTTTCAACCTGCAAATATACAATATATTCACGTTCAGTCTCGTGTTAAAAAGATACCTGATACCTGAATTCAAATATTTTTTTACCAAAACACCGAAAAAAGTTTCTGATTTATGAACATTTACCTAAAGACTCAAAAATGTTATACCTTAGCCAATCAAACACTCAAGGTAAATTCAATATTTAATAATTCTTTTTTATATCAAAAGAGCCAACTTGAAACTAAGAGCCAACTTGAAACTTTCAATGCTCAGTGATCTCTTTCACTGAGTCTTCAAAGAACTGAATCTTCTTAATCTTAAACTCTCAATAAAATATTAACAACAATGTTATATGTATATTTAATATTTGTATATCTAACATCATCTGAATTTCATTTTTTGAGAAGCAATCAAGCTGTATTATTATTATATAACATTGTTGGCTAATCCTAAGGAGCATTAACTTCTATATAATTCAATGCAAATTAATGCACATGTATACAATGAGTCAACAAAAACTTCTTGAGAAGCAGTCAATATACTATAAACAAGCTTTAAAACAAAGAACTGCTTATTTGCCAGTATGTATATGAGTGGCAAGCAATACATATAGATAAACAATAACAGTTTGATTAACTGACCTGAAGTTCCTGGAGTATATCAGCTGCCTCTGCAATTTTCCCAGCATCCTCCCTTATTTTAGCAAGAGTTCTGGTGAGTCGAGCTCGTTCAATCTCAACATAGATCTGTAGTACACCAGAAATAAATATTCTACAGTACGATAGACATAAGAATACTATTTTTAAAATAATATAAAGAAATTCTTCAAATTTAGTTCTGTACTTTGTAAGGTATTATCATTATTTATAAAATATATACACTTGACAAATGTATTTTATCATAATGGAATAACAGATTTAAAACAATGCAAGATATTTGCAAGCAAACATGCTTATAAGTTATTATATAAATTCTAAATACTAATTCAGTTGGCTAATAAGTGACTATCATGTGTTGTTTAAATAAAAACCCAGTACTGCAGATTACTGATTAAACCATACCATGATGTAGAAATTGTGCAACGGAAATGTCTTGCTTTCAATTTGGAAATAGTCCATTTGTTATTTAAGAGATTTCAATTTCAAAATAAAACCAACAGTGTACAGGCTGGAAAGACTGAAACAATGTAAGTCTAGCTCTATACTGGTCAGATACTAATATGACAAAGATTTATTAGCTTTTTAGTGGCACTTGTAGTGTAACTGATGACGATCTTACCTTTCCAGCAGTCACTGTTCTGAGTGTATCAATTAACTTGAGTTTGGTGTCAAGATTTGGTGTCTTCTCAACATACGAACAGGCCTCCTGTATCATTTTTGTGACTGACTGAAAATTAAACACAATATTTAACATTCAATATTATATTTACTGTGTTGTTTATGTCAAATGAAAACTTATATAATGGACAAAGCCTAAGGTGGCTTGACATGAATTTTAAAGCTGCTTTTTCAAATATGTAAAAATATTTTGCTGTCAGCTTTATGGTGCACTAAGTCTGTCAATAAAATATTCATTTCATAAAGTTTGTATGAAAACGTCATTATATGCATAAATATAAATGCAAACAAGCTATGTTTGTTGATTTTCTTTGATGTTTGGATTACCCAGAAGTGGAGTTTCTCTTGCAAACAGAAACGCCTATATTACTCATTTTGGCTATCTTGACGCTATAATAAGAATGACAGCCCATATGTAACCCATTTTATTAACAAATTGTAGCTTATTATTTCTGTTTTTGTGAAATTTATAAAATGAAGCTTTAATAGGCTAAAGCTTCCTTACTGGATACGCAAAATCTTCCTAACTGGATATGGGTAAAGAAGAAGCCACCTAAATAGTTTGAGTAATATAACTGCTCACTATCAAAGTCAGTTGATAAGAAGTATAACACAAACCTGTTTGATCTGTCCTCTTTTCTTTGTCAGTAGAACAATATTCTCATTGAGGGCATCCCAACTTTTTGTCTCGAAACATAATCTTACCACTGTTTCTAGTACTTTACTCAAGGAATGGGTGTCTGCTCCCTGAAAAAATGTATTTTATTACAAATAAACTTGAACTGACTACTAACACAATATCAAAGAAAGGTGATGAAAAAAAAAAGAAACAAGCAAATGTTACATAGAAAACAGATGATTTTTATTTTCTCTCTCATCATGATCTATCATTTAAAAGTTAAAGGTAAATAAATAGAGGATATTGAATGAGTGTTTCTTTAGTACTAAATTTATTGAATAAGTTGAATAAAATCAAAATGTGCCAGCCTCTGACAAGCATAATATTGTTTAATTGGACAAGTTGATTTAATTTAGTATTGAATCTACACAAATATAATATTCTATTTATCACATATCTAAAATAAGAATGGTAAACTGTTAGAAAGAGTCATTTTTTTTATCGACATGCCTATAACTAAGATGTGCTACATGTATAAACTTTGTCTTATTAATAAAAACAAGAACGTGTTTGTTAAACACAAATGCCCCTGGCTCAGATTCTTGTCAGTAACAATATTTAAAATAAAGGCTGTATGGGCAAAAGTGTAAAAAATCTATTTTTAGCACTGGTGACCTTGACCCAACTGACCCCTAACTCCATCCAAAGGATGAATATCATGCAACTTATTTTCCTACCAAATATGAAATAAATCTGTCAATATATAAAGGCTTTATAGGCAAAAGTGTAAAAATCTATTTTTAGCACTGTTGACTTTGACCCAACTGACCCCTAACTCCATCCAAAGGAAGAATACCGTCCATGTAAGTTATCTTCTTACCAATTATATAACAAATCTGTCAATAAATAAAGGCTGTTTATAATGAGCAAAAGTGTAAAAATCTATTTTTATCACTGGTGACCTTGACCCAACTGACCCCTACCTCCATCCAAATGAGAATAATTCAATTTTATGTTCCTACAAAATATACAAGAAATCTGTTGATAGAATAAGGTTAATACACCTGTAAAAGTGTAAAAAATCTATTTTTGACATTGGTGACCTTGACCCAAATGACCCCTTACTAAAGGAAAAGGAAGAGGACCTCCCAATGGTATGACTATTATAAACATGAAAGACATTAACTTAAAAATAAAGGCTGCATGAGCAGAAATGTTTAGATTTATTATTTTACACAAGTGACCTTGACCTAGAGACGCCTAACGCTAGAAAAAATTAGAGGACTGTTAAAGGTATCCACCTACCAAATATGAAAGATATCATTAAATAAATTAAGTAATTAGGTGAAATTTTTTGATAAATCCAACTTGGCGGAATAGGTTAACCATACAAGGCCCTATTTTCAAAGTGATAAAAAGGGAAATTACTGGGAAAATGGATGGCACATTTATATAACTTGGCAATATCATGCACATTGTATTGATAAGTTAGTGTGAAAATTATTAAGCCATTAGTTCAGACAGAACATAAGATATTTCCAACTTGCCGGTTTAGGTTAACCATTATTCATTTTCTAAGTGCTGAAAAGGGCCATAACTTGGTGCAAATGGAAGCCATAGTTATGTAACTTGCCCAGATCATATACTTTGTATGGATTAGTAAGTGTGTAAATTATGAAGCCATTGGTACAGGTAGAACTTAGGAAAAATCCAATTTGCCGTTCTAGGTGAACCTCGTACGGATGGACGGACAGACAGACGGTTCAATTACTATGTGCCCGGGGGCATAAAAAACACTTCATACAACTGGGAGAGAATTCCCTCACATGCACACTTCTGTGGCTTAAAAACTAAATTAGTCAGTCATATCAGTGGAAATTGTAAAGAACTTGTCTGTTTGTTACCTTAGGAAAGTTTTCAAGTAAGAGAACTACAAGACTATCCAAAATATTAATTTATTCAATATGTTTACTGACCTACAAGTTACATTTCATTAAATTATAAGTCAAGACTCAAATTAAACGCCAGTGAAAAGAATCTTATAAATGTTGTCTTTATTTGTGAAAACTGGCAAACTAATATACATGTATATAAAAAAACCAATCACAAATTAATGAATCATGTAAAATGCTGCTAAAAAAAACGCATGTTCAGTTTGGCTTTACAATTGAAATTTTGGGTACTCACAAAAAAATTTCAAGTGCAAAAAGTTATATTCTAGACTTTAGATATTTAAAACATTATTATTTACATTTCTTTAATTATGACAAGCTACTTACAGTTCTTGTCTGTTTTTCAAGGATGAGCAAAATATCCAGGGCCTCCGTTAATTTCCCTTGCTGCAAATATAAAAGAAATATGTCAATAATATTAGGAAAATATATTACAGTAAATATACTGAACAAAATCATACACTTTTTTCTATACTAAATGATTCTTTCTTGTAAAAAACTTCTAACAAGATAATGTACTCTACATGCATGTAGTTAAATCTAAGTTAATTAAAGGATTTAAACATTATTTTAGTTTTTACAGATGTGATAGTTTAATTATTTTGTAAAATGTAATTCTTGTTCATGAACAGCTCAAAGTCTTGGAATATACTGAAAATCTCAGACATAAAGGGGTGCCACTGTGCATGATGTGTTAAAGTAACTTTTTATATTTATAATTGTTACTATAGTTCTTATCAATGAAATATATGTTTACTTTCTGATTTTGTACATCATTCTTTCACCGAAAGTGTTATTTAGCAAGTGTCTGCTAGCAAAAGTCTGAATTATGTAGACGCTCATTAAGCGCTGTGAAATAATTTTTTAATCAAATAATACTAGAAATAATTAAAATAAACATATAAAAGCATTATGTTGTTGACTTATTTACTTAACTTTATAGAAAACAAGAGCTGTCTGTAGGACAGCATGCTCGACTATTCTAAGTGCTTGATAGTAAAAGAGCCTTGATATTGTTAAATTTTTTAAGTTCACAAAAGGGCTAATTTTTTTTTATAAATTCATGTTATAGGCCTTAGAGAGAGTCTAATTATACAGAATTGGGTTGACTATTCGGAAGGTAATGTCACAAGGGTTTTTTATTGAGTATAATAATACTAATTACCTATGAATACATTAATTTGACAGAAAAGGTACAAAGGCTTGTTATTAAGATGTTTTATCAAGTAAATCACTACTTTATTATTATGAATGCATAAAATTGTCCAAAAAAAGGCACAAACCCTTCAGTAGTTATTGAGATAACAGCTTACAAGCAAAACTTTATCATGAATTTTTAAGTTGAAAAAGGGGAGAAAAATCAGCCTAAATGCAAGATAAGAATTATGGATCTTTGTCAGTGACCTACAATTATGACCCTAAATGCATATGTGAAGTTTTAAATAAATATCTTTAATAGTTATTGAGATATGTAAAACTTGCATGTAAACATTAACCAAGAGACTAAGTAGAAAAGGGGATATGAATCAGCCTTAATGCAAGATAGAGTTATGGAACTTGGTCAGTGACATACAATTATGACCCTCCAATTATGACCCTAAGTGATGTGTAAAGTTTTCAAGTAATATCTTTGAAGACCGTTAACCTTTAACCAAAAATTTCTAAGTTTCAAAGGGGTAAATAATTCTGCAAATATTGCAGATAGAGTTATGCAATTTTGCAAACTGATGTACATTGTTACTATAAAATAAGTATTTTAAATTTCAATTGATTATCTCAAGCAATAATTGAGATATTTGACTTTACAAAAAACTTTAACCAAAATTTCTAAGTTCCAAAGGGGCATAATTCTGTCAATATGGTAGGCAGAGTTATCCAACTTGTCAATCTGATGTACATTGTTACTATAAATAAGTATTGTAAGTTTCAATTGAATATCTCAAGCAATAATTGAGATATTTGACTTTACAAAAAACTTTAACCGAAATTTCTAAGTTAAAAAGGGGCATTATTCTGTCAATATTGTAGGCAGAGTTATCCAACTTGTCAATCTGATGTACCTTGTTACTATAAATAAGTATTGTAAGTTTCAATTGAATATCTCAAGCAATAATTGAGATATTTGACTTTACAAAAAACTTTAACCAAAATTTCTAAGTTAAAAAGGGGCATAATTCTGTCAATATTGTAGGCAGAGTTATCCAACTTGTCAATCTGATGTACCTTGTTACTATAAATAAGTATTGTAAGTTTCAATTGAATATCTCAAGTAATAATTGAGATATTTGACTTTACAAAAAACTTTAACCAACGCAGACGCCGACGCGGACGCCGACGCCGGGGCGACTACAATAGCTCTCATATTCTTCGAATAGTCGAGCTAAAAATGGATGTGGGGTGAAGTGTCTTACTAATTTTGGGGGGTGAAGTGTATTGAGGGGTGGTAAGGAATCCAGGTAATCCTCGCATGTATCATGCAGTGCTATACACTGGAATCCGGGTCAGCTCGGCCCTTAAACGTACTCGGCCCCCGAGTCAGCTCGGCCCTATTCCAACTCGGCATGGGTCAACTCGGCCCACTTTTCAATTATTAATATTTAGGTTTGTGTTATCACTATTTATTGTAATTATTGTAATCATTAATAATACACGGATTGAGAGTTTCCGAACTAGCAGCAGACATGCTTTTCTTATCAGTAGAATTGTGAGTAAAGATGACCGATTGAGTATCTCACTGTATTTCTGACTCCTGGTAGGTTTAACCGTAAATTTAAATACCTTCAGTGTCAAACAATGTGTTGAAATATATACTGAGAGGAAGCTAAGATCACCAGCTTTTAATAAATGTAATAAATTTTAAAATCGAACATTAAATCGCACTAGCGATTTAAACACGACTAAATTTGCATTAGTGAAACTAAGGGAAACAACTCTTGTTTTTTCACTCGATTTACCTCGGTTATTAACGTAGTTCATAAAGAGACTGTGGAGACAGAGAGAGTTTATAAATATAACAAAGAGCAAACAGTGCTAATATATAGAAGCTAATGATATTAAGTAAACACGTTTTTGTTTCATATTTTTTTGAATGTTACTTACAAACAAAATGCATCTAAGGAAACACATTTTTATTAGATCTATATTAATTTTATCGAATCTACAAGACAAATAAATAACATTTTTTTCTAAATATACTTTATTTCGACAGAAGTACAATTATAGATGATCAGATATTTCTTATTATTCATTTACCTTAACAACATGCAAAGCAAAGTTAATACGCGGAAAGTCAGAGCGGGGCCAAAGGCCCCGCGAGGGCTGTAGCGCTCTTAGATAACATGTATGACGCGTATCAATTAAAATAAAATCAAATTAAAAGTTAATGAAAATTTCAAAAAAAATATATATCCTATACCTAATGAGGTTTGAAAAAATCCTTAGTTAATGGGCGCCGCCATTTTGAAATCCTTTTGAGCTAAGTATAGATATCAGAGCACTTTTAATGAGCGTCTACATAATTTAGACTATTGCTAGCGTCTGCAAAATTACACTTCCGGTGAGAGAATGATGTGCAAAATCAGAAAGTAAACATGCATTTCATTGATAAGAACTAATGTAATGATTATTAATATAAAAAAGTGTTATTTTAAATATCATTTTTGCTAAATTAGCACATTAAAAAAAACTTTAAAACAACAACTGTGATTATAGATTTAACAAAAAATGGCGGACAAGATTTCCAAACGGTGGTCCCCCTTTAGAGATTTTCAGAATATTCCGAGCGCTCCGACGATAGGTTGAACGCCACCAATTTACGGTAAAAAATACCTGCAAGAATGATCTGGTTTACATGTACACTAAACATGTTATGCTCAAATCATAATTCATAAGAGCTTTCCGCGCCATAGGTAGCACCTAATTTCATATTAGTATTGTTATACATTTTACATGTCACAATATAAAAGCACCAGCAGTGTTTAGTTTGAAATGTCAGAACAACAATTGTATCTGGGACTTTAAATAATATTTTTTAGTCCCAGATTGTATGTTCCAAAATGTACACTTTATAAGTGGAAAGTCCGAGCGGGGCCAAAGGCCCCGCGAGGGCTGCTAAGCGCTATTAGATAACATGTATGACGCGTATCAATTCAAATTAAAAGTAAATGAAAATTTTCAAAAAAATATATATCCTATACCTAATGAGATGTGAAAAAATCCTTAGTTAACTGGGCGCCGCCATTTTGAAATCATTTGAGCTAAATATAGATATCACAGCGCTTTTAATGAGCGTCTACATCATTCAGACTATTGCTAGCAGACGCATGCTTAATAACACTTCCGGTGAAAGATTGATGTACAAAATCAGAAAATAAACATTCATTTCATTCATAAGAACTGTAGTAACAATGATTAATGTAAAAAGTTACTTTTAAATCCTTTTTGATAAATTAGCACATTAAAAATAACGTAAAAACAACATATGTGATTAGAGATTAACAGAAAATGGCGGACGGGATTTTCCAAACGCCGACGCATGCGCAGTGGTCCCTCTTCCGATGATAGGTTGAACACCACCAATTTATTCGTTTCTGTTTACGGTACAAAATACCTGAATTTACTTATTAACGAATTGCATTATAGATCTGGTTAACATGTACACTAAACATGTTATGCTTAAATCATAAGAGCTTTCCGCACCATAGGTAGCACCTAATTTCATATTACCGTATATATATTTTGTAAAGTGGGCTGAGTTGACCCGTGCCGAGTTGACCCGTTCCGAGATGGTGTAGGGCCTAGTTGACTCTTTTCCAGATAGAGGGCGCTCTACCGAAAGTAAACATTTTAGTCGTCTCAAAAAAAGTAAAAGAAAGGAAAGAAAATCTAAAATAATGCATGGATTTGATAGAAATGAAGCTGGGTAAAATATATTTGCAAATACTGACTTTTATTTCAATTGTTAAATCATGTGATAAGACCAACAGTCAACTATTATATATATTTTGTAAAGTGGGCCGAGTTGACCCTTGCCGAGTTGACCCGTGCCGAGATGGTGTAGGGCCGAGTTGACTCTTTTCCTATACACTGGGCATGTATACTGTGCTCCTCTTAGTTCACGGTACTTAACACTTTAAAACAGTAAAGAACACAAACAATAAACTTACACTACAAAAACGGTCATAAACTGTATTATTTAGTCATTTTTCTGCTATATGACACAAGGAAACAACAATATATTCAATCAAAATTAGTTTTAATTTGTCAGATGTAAACCGTGTGTCGGCCATTTTGAAAACAGTATGTCATCATTTACCTCGCGGTAATGGTGTTTCATTTCAGTTTTTCATGTTTCAGTTAAAATTTCTCTAAGTTATTTTACATAATTTTAAATATCAAAAATATTTTTACATTGTAACTCAAAATTTATTTTTTCAACAAACAAGAACATTTAGAAAATGATGATTGTTTCAGACGTATGCACAAATTAAGGACTATTGTTGTTTTTTGCAGAAGTTTGTAAAATGTTGTTCAGTTTTACGTAAAAATCTATAGATTTAAATTATTTTGCACAAAAACTTTGTTGTTAAGGTGTTTGAATAAAATATGTCAATTCTGACCAATTATAACACTGGTCACATGAAAATATGCCATTACCGTGAGATAAGTGATGACGAATTACGGACATCTCGGACCACGGACGTTTCGGACCAGACACTTCGGACCAGATTTTTTGGTCATTTCGGACCAGATTTTTGGACATTTCGGACCATGTGATGGTCATTTCGGACCATGATGGAGACACTTCGGTCCAGGTCATAATTATATTCCTTTTTATATGTAATTATTTGTTATTTCAGGATGTATTTAATATATTTTCTAATAATAAATGCAACAAATATTTGACAATTTTATATTTTATGATATTCAAAATGCATGCAGTAATGACCTGTCCGTCAATTTTAACCAAATTAAATCGTGTTCTAGCAGGTATTAAAGAACAACGACATCCTTGTCAATGCAGTTTTTCACACATTTTAATTGCTGAATAGAACTTGTTTAAGTTACGTTTCACTCAATTAAAGAAGTATATGTACAGTACTGGACACGCGAAACCCGCACAATTCGCGTATTCGCGGCGAACTCTCATGCTTTATAACGCGAGCGAATTCGCGGCAACTTGAGACAATTGCCGCGAATTCAACTCGCGGCGATTTTGCCGTGAACATTTGCCGTGATTCGCGGGGAATAATACATGTTCATTTGTATAATAAATGTAGATCTATTTATAATTGTACTCTGTGAACTTGAAACCAGATATACATGTACAAGTACGAAAATTAATTAGTAGATCTACATGAAGTTGTATCAAGAAAATCTTGTAATTTGCTAAAATGCCCTTTCTCTATTTATCTTTGATGCCAACAGCAAATATAAATAACCACGGCGAAATCAAATAACACCGTTAAAAACTTTCCGTGAATGGCGGAATCATGACCTCAATGTATAAATGCGACGCAGTACAAGTATGCGGCTCCATCGGCAGGTAAATAGTGTACATGTACACGTGTAAAAATATTTTTTAGGGGGGATACATATTGAGTTTAAAGTAGAGATATAAATATAATATACACATGTGTATGTGTAAAAAGATATTTAGTTACATAAAAAGATACATAATTGATACGACATTAACTTGTTCATTTCTAAATGTATCCCCATATTGAAAACGTTACATAAGACATAAATTCAAGCATGGTCAAATTACCGATGTGATAAACTAATCCTGCGTAAATATTCCCGTACGACCTGGAAGAGTTATAGTGGATCACCGGGACATTTCGTTCTCTCGGGTGATCATTACTCAATTTATTACACGTCTGTAAAAAATAACACACGCAAGATTTGTCTCCTATAATTTCTGAATGGCGGATATTTGCACCCCTGTTTTAAAAATGTTAAAATATTTAATTGTTAGTTACCGAAAATTATCGCCGATTGTTGAAATTCCATAGCGCTAAAAGACACAAAAACACTCGCGCAAAAAGAAGCATCCATAAATAAAAGGAATATAATGTTTCCATTGTAAAATAATAAATACAAAATTTACACACGAAATGACTTCTGACAAATGACTGGTCGGCTCTTCTGAAGAATCTGTGAATCTTTGATGTTTACACACCTGTAGTTGTTGCCGAATCATCAAAGAAATGCCGACACTCGATTGACTTCCACCTCTTTTTTATATATCAGAAAAAAACTGTCATTTCTTTTTGTCAAGGAATGATTACACATGTTTAATTATTGCTCAAGTAAAAAAAAATGTTGGATATTGATTGTGTCAATTATTGACATATTATTAATCGTAAGTGCATTTTGATTGTGATATTTTATTTACATTTTTATGATCTTGAAGATATTGTGCAATACTTGTGTCTGCTATCAAAACAATAATGCATATGAAAGGACCACAGCTTCCAAAAATTTATTTTTTCGGTCAATTTTATGACAGAATCCCCGCTGCTACCAGAAATGTTTTATTGCATGGGCTTAGTATTTAATCTGTGTCGTCAGTCATAAACAAACGAACATGTACCCCAAAGCACATTAAAATTACCACATGGTAAACTAGTGACCATATAAATGCTTTACAAATATTCATTAATTGAACAAAAAAATTTTTAATCCCGTTTCCACACCTTAATTTGATACGTGCTATTATTAGTTAATTCAACTTAATTGCCGCGCGCATGCAGTACTGCGTGACGTAAGGAAAATATCCTTCCCTGGTTGGTCGCTATTTATGTAAATACTTTAAATAGTAACACCCTAATTTTATGCACAGAATGCCCTCATGAATGGCATTTTTTACTAGTGAAATTGAAGGTAAAGAATGTCTCAATTTAAGTGATAAAACTTTTACAATTTTCAACAATCATAATTAGCGTATTAGACGTAATAATTAGTTACACCTGTGAATCGGTGCTAAATGTCGCTTTGCATTGTTCTAAAAATAGAATATGTGCGAAAGTAAACAATGGATTTTAATTACATTTGTATTATTATCAAAATAACAATTGGACAATTTGTTATCGTGCGTTCTTTGATGTAGTACCAATTACCTTTTGTAATTTCAATCTCGTTTTATTGTTAACTAATTTTCACCAGCACCTGATTGCTTTGTTTTAGTATACAAAATGTATACGCTGTACATGTTCAAATGCTAAATATTTATAAATATACATGGCATTTACAAGATTTTTTTAAAGTTTTAGAAATTAAAGACCACGGGAATGACCAAGTAGTACTTTCTAATACAATTCTTGCTGAAGATTCGCCGTAAATTACGGCGATACATCGCGGCGATTTTTCGTGAACCGCAATGAAATTCGGCGAACTTGCACGCGGCGATGTTTTACCGCGTAGTGACCTGTCGCGACATAGACTACACTCGCGGCATAACGCGACTTTTGCGGGTTTCGCATGTCCAGTACTGTATGCAATTTTCACCTAATTTGACAACAAATATTGAAATTGATGTGAATGCTATTAAAGTACAGTTTTAATCATCATTAAACAAAATGATTATAATTGTAAACAAGAGCTGTCAGAAGGACAGCGCGCTCGACTTTTTTAGTGCTTGCCTATAAAACAAAACTTTGACAGTTAAGGGCACACAAGACTTTAACTAGGAATTTCTAAGTACAAATCAAGAAACATTTTCACAGAGTTATCTTCTCTTGCTTACAGATAGGTCTCATGATGGCACATAAGAACTCCAACTTCCAAAGTAATATCTCAAATGGTTAGGTCAACAAGTGGACAAGAATGAAAATTTTAACTGAGTTTCTAAGTCAAAAAGGGCCATAATTCAAATAAAATCCTTAACAGAATTACCTTCTCCTGCCCATGTTTGGGACCATGATGGTAAACAAGTATTCCAACTTTCAATTTAATATCTCAACCAGTTCAGTCAAAAAGTTGACTGGTACAAAAAACTTAACCAAGATTCTAAGTCGATAAAAGGCCTTAATTTTTAAAACAAATCCCTGACAGAGTTACCTTCTCTTGCGTACAGATGGGGTAATGATGTGAAATAGCATTAAAAGTTTCAAAGCAATATCTCAAAGGGTTAAGGCAATAAGTGGATTTTACCCATATTCAATGTATTTTCTAAGTCAAAAAGGGGCATAATTCTGTCAAAAACCTTGACAGAGTTATGTCCTCTTGTCTGTTGATGAAGGTCGTGATGGTAAACAAGTATGGTCAGTTTCAAAGCAATACCTCCAATGGTTTTGAAATAAAGTGAGGTGGTACAAAAAACTTAACCAAGCTCAATACACTTTCTAAGTCAAAAAAGGGCCATAATTCTGTCAAAAACCTTGACAGAGTTATGTACTCTTGTCTGTAGATGGAGGTTATGATGGTGAACAAGTATGGTAAGTTTCAAAGCCATACTTGTAATACTTCTGAAATAAAGTGGGGTGGTACGAAAAACTTAACCAAGGTGTGACCCCAACGCTAACGCTAACGCCGACGCCGGGGCGAGTAGGATAGCTCCCCTTTTCATAGAAAAGTCGAGCTAAAAATTGATGTCCAGACTGCAATATAAAAATGTATTTTCTACAATAAATTGTTTGCAAACGAGTCATTAAAACGAAGTTTGTTTGTTTTTTAATTTTCTTCATTTATAGTGCAAAATATATTAAATCTAAATCGGGATAGGTGTAAAATCGTTCCATGGTGTCTCATATATTCTAAAGTTACACTTTAGTTTATAGAATAATTGATGCATAATATAGAAAAAAAATATTTATTCTGGTCCGAAACGCCCAAAATAATGGCCCGAAGTGTCTAACACATGATCCCAAGTTCAACACATGGTCCGAAATGTCTAACGCATGATCCGAAATGTCCAACACATGGTCCGAAATGTCCAAAAATCTGGTCCGAAATGTCCCTAAATATGGTCCGAAGTGTCCCAAAATCTGGTCCGAAATGTCTGGTCCGAAACGTCCATGGTCCGAAATGTCCTATTACCGTGATGACAACCAAGGGAGCTATTTTTGAATTTCAATAAGAGCTAGGGACTGGTCCCCGGATTCCCTTGTAACGCATAGCTGTCTCTCAATTCAATGTATACAATGTATACCTGTTTAGTGTTATCGTAAACGATTTTGAAGCAGTATGTAGATGTTAAGTTTTCGCAAATTTCCCCACCCACTCACAAATACATGAGAATGACAAGTCATTTTCTTGAAGTGTTATTATCCAGAAACTCGCACTCAAATAGAAAATGATATAAAAACTATAAAATAACAGTAAAAACCTTTGCCAATTTTTCGCATTTCGGTATCTTCTCATCAACAGTAGAGCTGTAATCTACTTCCATTTTTTGAACACGATCATCACTGCCGGTGTCAGCCATTTTGAAAACTTGACTGTATTTCTAATTTTATCAACAAAAAAAGAAAAATATCATAATGTGGTTACCATTCTATTGACTGGTCTTCAGTGTTGTTATATTTTCTGGTCCTTCGGGATCATTGATGCCAACACTATAAAGTGTTGAGAATTGAGTACCGCTCAGCCGGTGCTAGGGGGCGTGAGGGATGTTGCACTTACTCATTATCCCTCATGTACAGACTCAATCAAACCGAGTCTGCAATTCTTACGTTATTTTGTTGTGATTAATGCTTCCGAGGGATCACTTTGTTTCCAGAATTTTGTACTTCACAACAGCAGGTGTCAAGTGCAGTGTGGCAGCCGTAAAAAGTTGCCCCGTACTTCACTTCAGTGTTGTTATATTTTCTGGTCCTTCGGGATCATTGATGCCAACACTATAAAGTGTTGAGAATTGAGTACCGCTCAAGCCGGTGCTAGGGGGCGTGAGGGATGTTGCACTTACTCATTATCCCTCATGTACAGACTCAATCAAACCGAGTCTGCAATTCTTATGTTATTTTGTTGTGATTAATGCTTCCGAGGGATCACTTTGTTTCCAGAATTTTGTACTTCACAACAGCAGGTGTCAAGTGCAGTGTGGCAGCCGTAAAAAGTTGCCCCGTACTTCACTTCAGTGTTGTTATATTTTCTGGTCCTTCGTGATCATTGATGACAACACTATAAAGTGTTGAGAATTGAGTACCGCTCAAGCCGGTGCTAGGGGGCGTGAGGGATGTTGCACTTATTCATTATCCCTCATGTTCAGACTCAATCAAACCGAGTCTGCAATTCTTACGTTATTTTATTGTGATTAAAGCTTTCGAGGGATCACTTTGTTTCCAGAATTTTGTACTTCACAACAGCAGGTGTCAAGTGCAGTGTGGCAGCCGTAAAAAGTTGCCCCGTACTTCACTTCAGTGTTGTTATATTTTCTGGTCCTTCGGGATCATTGATGCCAACACTATAAAGTGTTGAGAATTGAGTACCGCTCAGCCGGTGCTAGGGGGCGTGAGGGATGTTGCACTTATTCATTATCCCTCATGTACAGACTCAATCAAACCGAGTCTGCAATTCTTATGTTATTTTGTTGTGATTAATGCTTCCGAGGGATCACTTTGTTTCCAGAATTTTGTACTTCACAACAGCAGGTGTCAAGTGCAGTGTGGCAGCCGTAAAAAGTTGCCCCGTACTTCACTTCAGTGTTGTTATATTTTCTGGTCCTTCGGGATCATTGATGCCAACACTATAAAGTGTTGAGAATTGAGTACCGCTCAAGCCGGTGCTAGGGGGCGTGAGGGATGTTGCACTTACTCATTATCCCTCATGTACAGACTCAATCAAAACCGAGTCTGCAATTCTTACGTTATTTTGTTGTGATTAATGCTTCCGAGGGATCACTTTGTTTCCAGAATTTTGTACTTCACAACAGCAGGTGTCAAGTGCAGTGTGGCAGCCGTAAAAAGTTGCCCCGTACTTCACTTCAGTGTTGTTATATTTTCTGGTCCTTCGGGATCATTGATGCCAACACTATAAAGTGTTGAGAATTGAGTACCGCTCAAGCCGGTGCTAGGGGGCGTGAAAGATGTTTCACTTATTCATTATCCCTCATGTACAGACTCAATCAGGCCGAGTCTGCAATTCTTACGTAATTTTGTTGTGATTAATGCTTCCGAGGGATCACTTTGTTTCCAGATTTTTATACTTTACAACAGCAGGTGTCAAGTGCTGTGTGGCAGCTGTAAAAAGTTGCCCCGTGCTTCACTTCAGTGTTGTTATATTTTTCTGGTCCTTCGGGATCAATGATGCCAGCACTATTAAGTGTTGAGAATTGAGTACCGCTAAAGCCGGTGCAGGGGCGCGTGAGGGATGTTGCACTCATTCATTATCCCTCATGTACAGACTCAATCAGGCCGAGTCTGCAATTCTTACGTTATTTTGTTGTGATTAATGCTTCCGAGGGATCACTTTGTTTCCAGAATTTTGTACTTCACAACAGCAGGTGTCAAGTGCAGTGTGGCAGCCGTAAAAAGTTGCCCCGTACTTCACTTCAGTGTTGTTATATTTTCTGGTCCTTCGGGATCATTGATGCCAACACTATAAAGTGTTGAGAATTGAGTACCGCTCAAGCCGGTGCTAGGGGGCGTGAGGGATGTTGCACTTACTCATTATCCCTCATGTACAGACTCAATCAAACCGAGTCTGCAATTCTTACGTTATTTTGTTGTGATTAATGCTTCCGAGGGATCACTTTGTTTCCAGAATTTTGTACTTCACAACAGCAGGTGTCAAGTGCAGTGTGGCAGCCGTAAAAAGTTGCCCCGTACTTCACTTCAGTGTTGTTATATTTTCTGGTCCTTCGGGATCATTGATGCCAACACTATAAAGTGTTGAGAATTGAGTACCGCTCAAGCCGGTGCTAGGGGGCGTGAGGGATGTTGCACTTACTCATTATCCCTCATGTACAGACTCAATCAAACCGAGTCTGCAATTCTTACGTTATTTTGTTGTGATTAATGCTTCCGAGGGATCACTTTGTTTCCAGAATTTTTTCTAATTATTTTTCACACAAACGGACATCCAAACCTACTCTCTACAAACCAGTCTAGCACAAATTACCAACCAAAACAAGGAAACGACCTGAAAATTATTGATCAAGTATTTGACATTTAGGTGGATGTGATTTTATTGACAGAAAGTGACAGTAGTTGCCTGTTGATCAACAAGTATTTTTCATCACAGAATATAAGTTTGCAAAATGTATCTCAAGGAATATAGAATTTGTATGCCTCTTACAGTTGACGAGGTTAGTGATTTAGTAGATTTCTAGTTTACAATTTATTTTGGAATAATTTAAAATCGTTTTTGTTTAAACGCATTAAATGATTTAAAGGCTGGCGCTCAAATAAGACCTAAGAGCCGTTGTTGTGAAATTTCAGGTATCTAATCATAGGTAGTTTTATTTATTTATTTTTTTTTTTTTTTTTTTTCATTTACCTTTATCTTCTCCTTCTGAGCATTTAAGCCAAGATGGCTTGTAAGCTCCTCCTATACAGTATTATCAAGATAACTTCAGTAAATGTCAATTGTATTAAATCTTTTACTTTGCCAGCTCCGGTCAAGTAAAGTTTTAAATGTCAAAACACTTTCACTGAGAACAATGTTTTCATCTAAATTATTCCACTGGTCAATGCATCTAAATGAAATTTTCCTTAGTGTTTTATTCACACTTGGTTTAAATAGCTGGAATATATGTCCACGTGTACAGTTATCATTGAACACAAAAAATTTATCCGGGTCAACATTATCAAACCCATTAAATATTTATTTTTTTTATTTATAAACTTGCATGTTTAAATGTATTCGTTTCAATTTTCATTCGTAAATGTTTATGATATCTTTTACCGTTTAAACGAAATCAGGACAATTCAGGGTGTCCGTTTGACCCTTGAAATGACTCTTTGACCCTTCAAATTTCCAAAAGGCCTGATTTGACAGTCAAAATTTTAACTGGAGGGTCAAATTTTGTTAAGTTCATGGGGATTTGGCCTTGTAGTCGGTTAAACTTAGTCAAATGACCCTCATGATTTCATGGCTAGTGAACACCCTGACAATTCTATCAATTCTAACTGATTAACTCCCATACGTAAAAAAACAGAAAATGGGTGTTTGCAACCCTCCACACAGCATCACCATGCAATTATAATCGCTCGTGACATTAATTTATACATTTTTGGCATATTTGATTTTCCTTTGATCTTTCAAAAGAGTGAAATGGGGATACAATGCAGAAAAATTAAATATGTGCCGACTCCCTTGCGATGAGCCCTGAACATTATTTATTTGTACATGTATGCATTTAATAGAAAGTAACTCCTCATTTGGCAATTCGAATACATGGTATAGCATAGTAAATAAAAGTACCACTGTTTAAACGGTTTCTTTTCAATTTTTAGCAATCATGTAAACGTTTACAAAAAATTGTAAATGTGAGAGCCTTACTTACAAGTAGTATATCGTCACCTTAGTGCAAAAACTCAATAACTGCATATAGATAAAGAAGCAGATATTGAGTTCTTGCACTAAGGTGACGATATCATTATCACATTCAAGTGGATGTTTCTAATTTTCCAGTAAATAAACTAAGGGTCTTTATCAAATTGCTTAAAGGCATGCAGTGTTTATGCTGTCAGAGTTTTATGACAGGAAGCTCAGCAGGGGTCCAAGCTGCAATTAACTAGAATTTAGTGACTTCAATTGTCTAAAATAGGGCCAATTTTTCTGAAACATTCATTTTACACTTTATGTCCATGTTTAGTTAGAAAAAAAAATCAACTGCCACCCCCTCCCCCAGCCCACTCCTCCATTCACAAAAAGTAAACATTTAAAATATTTTTAATGTACAACAAAGTGAAATCTAGGGGTCTTTGAAATCTTGTTCAGTCCTTAGGCAAGTCATGTTTTGCTTATACAATGCTTGGATACATTGCAAAATAAATAAAATGAAACAAAAATTCATCTCAAACACTGTGTCTCTTTTGTCTCTCACTGCTGGTTAAGAAATCATTGGTCTCTTATGAAGAAATTAGTGGTTAGTTACCCCTGAGGAAAGCCAGTTAGGTGGACTGACTCCAGAGATATGACCTAAACAAAAGTTTTTGGAAACTCAATGGTGTAAAAACTTATGGATACAGGAATGATTCTTTGTCACTTAAATCTTCGTTTTGACTGGAAAAGCCGCTTCTTACCTCTATTCAAATATAATAACTTAACCAATATGTTTCCAGTAAAGATAAAAGTACAACTTTATACTGTGGGGTTACCCAGTTGGGGCCTCAAAAAAACAACAACAAAAAACAACTTTATACTGCTTCTTGTAATTCAGCCTTATAATAATTGGCAAATTTTCATGGGAAAAGCGGTCAAATTCATAATACACATGTACATGTATTTATATATATGTGTATATTCAGCACAGTAAAGGTTTTCATCAGTAAAAAATTATAAAAACAACTGATCAAAATATGTTTTTCATATAAATAAACTGGAGTATATAATATTTTAACATTTTCCCATGCTTGATAAACATCTTTCAGTTTAATTGATAATAGGATGTTTTGCTTGACTGCCTCAGTCATTTTATGTGAGATAATTCACTATTTTGTTATGCAAGCCTGAGTTTTGAGAAAAAATCATAATGATTACCTTTTAAATTGATTTTGTTAAAAGAACACCTTTTTAGCTCACCTGAGCTTGCTCAGGGTGAGCTTTTAGGATCGATGAATGTCCGTCGTCCGTCGTCCGTCCGGCCGTCCACAATTGCTTGTGAACACTCTAGCGGTCGCATTTTTGCCTCAATCATCATCAAACTTGGTCAGGATGCTTATCTAGTTGAAAGCTCGGATGAGTTCGAACATGGGTCATCTCAGATGAAAAACTAGGTCACAAGAGCTAAAAATAGAAAAACCTTGTGAACACTCTAGAGGTCACATTTTTGACCCAATCTTCATCAAACTTGGTCAGGATGTTTGTCTAGGTGATAGCTTGGATGAGTTCGAACATGGGTCATCTCGGATGAAAAAGTAGGTCACAGGAGCTATAAATAGAAAAACCTTGTGAACACTCTAGTGGTCACATTTTTGAACCAATCATCATCAAACTTGGTCAGAATGCTTGTCTAGTCAATTGCTTGGATGAGTTCGAAAATGGGTCATCTCTGATGAAAAACTAGGTCACAGGAGCTAAAAATAGAAAAACCTTGTGACCACTCTAGTGGTCACATTTTTGACCCAATCATCATCAAACTTTGTCAGGATGCTTGTTTAGATAATAGCTCGGATGAGTTCGAATATGGGTCATCTCGGATGAAAAACTAGGTCACCGGAGCTATAAATAGAAAAACCTTGTTAACACTCTAGCGGTCACATTTTTGCATCAATCATCATCAAACTTGGTCAGGATGCTTATCTAGTTGATAGCTTGGATGAGTTCGAACATGGGTCATCTCGGATGAAAAAGTAGGTCACCGGAGCTAAAAATAGAAAAACCTTGTTAACACTTTAGCGGTCACATTTTTGCATCAATCATCATCAAACTTGATCAAGATGCTTGTCTAGGTAATAACTCGGATGAGTTCGAACATGGGTCATCTCGGATGAAAAACTAGGTCACAGGAGCTAAAAATAGAAAAACCTTGTTAACACTCTAGTGGTCACAAGTTTGACTCAATTGTCATCAAACTTGGTCAGGAAACTTGTCTAGGTCATTGCTGGGAATAAATCGAACATGGGACATCTCGGATGAAAAACTAGGTCACAGGAGCTAAAAATAGAAAAATCTTGTTAACACTCTAGTGGCTACTGTTGTGATCCAAATATTCTGTTAATTGGTCTGAAAGTTTGTTTTGATGATTTCTAAGTCAAGATCGATCATGGGTCATCTTGGATGAAAAACTAGGTCACACCGCCCAAATATGGAAAAACCTTGTTAACATTCTAGTGGTCACATTTTCGACTCCATTATCATCAAACTTGGTCAGAATGCTTGTCTAGGTAATTGCTTGGATGAGTTCGAAATCGCATGTGAAACTAGGTCACCGGAGCTAAAAATAGAAAAATCTTGTTAACACTCTAGTTGCTACTGTTTTGATCCAAGTATCCTGGAAATTGGTCTGAAAGTTTGTTTTGATGATTTCTAGGTCAAGTTTGAATATGTGTCACCTGGGTAAAAAACTAGGTCGCACTGCTCAAATATGGATAATCCTTGTTAACACTGTAGTGGTCACATTTTTGACTCACCTGTCATGAGACTTGGTCAGAATGCTTGTCTAGGTAATTGTTTGGATGAGTTTGATAATTCAGGTGAGCGATCTAGGGCCATCATGGCCCTCTTGTTATTGTATATTATTTAAACCAAAGTTTATTTCAAGAAAGGTTGATAAGAAACAAATATTTTCTGGAATCAAATAATATTTTGTGAAAAAAAAAGACAAGATTTTCCAGACTTCAGCATTCTACTTGCAAAATGTATGTATCTCCTCTCAGATGGTTAATTTACGGTCAAGTAAAAAAGCTTAACTTGTGAAGGCCATGCTACAAATCAGAACTCTGACAACATACATGACTGTATTGCCCAATATTGATCATACATATTCTCTCATCAGTGACAATTACATTATTGGATTGACGTCTTGTGATATTTCCTCACTATAGCTGAGCTTTTCCCTAAAACTGTTTGATCTTATTTCTCTAGATGGCTTTCACAATGTTGTTTTTGATATAAAAAACATATTGTTTCTTCCAAGTCATTAATAAAGATAAATGCAATCATTCCTGGAGACAAATTGTCATAAGTGTCTGTATTGATTTCTCCATCTTCTCTGAATATATTTGTAGCTTTAGTTCTATACAGGAAACTGCAAGCCACGATGTAGTTCTCACACTTTAGATAAACTGCTAAGTCATTTGAATAATTGTACTTTCAGATAATGTGTTTTATTATAAAAAAAATAAGTCTGAGAGACATAAGAGGAAATAAATTGTTGTACACAGATTTTTTATATGATTGTTTATCTTATATAATTTCAAATTACTTACAGATATAAAGAATAGCACTTCAAACTGCAGCAATCATTAATGAAGGGTAGTGATCTGTAAAGTGTAAAGTTGTATTTTTTCTTTTTAGAATTTGAACTTGAAGTTCATCTTTGATTTTCCTTGACTGTCAGGTTATTAATCAGTTCATTCATTCACATTCATTCATTCATTCATTCATTCATTCATTCATTCATTCATTTATTCATCAGATTATTTTCTTATTCATTCATCCATTTTCTTATTTATTAATTCTGTCATTCAATCATGTATCTTTATATTAGTACAAAGCAGAAGATCTCTTGTTAAATAATACTTACTTATTGTCATGTGTAAATACAATTTAGCAGGTCTCTTAAGGGTAATCGCTACATGACTGTGTTTGTATTGATTCTATTTATTTTTTTCCTCTTTTTCTTGAGAATCAAACCACTGATTCATATCATGTCCTGACTCTTTATTCATTTGAACATAATATGGAAAGTGAATTTATACCGGAGAGTTTTTTTTGTATAAAACATTGATTTTATTTTGTTCTTTGACAAGAATCATCTATTCAGCAGAATGCATTCATTTTTACAAGGAAAATTCCTAAAATGTCTGATAGATAAAAAAAAAATCTGGATGATATTCACGTTGATTTATATAATTTTGGCCTGATTTTGACAGTACAGTTTGCTATAAAATCAAAATAACTTTTCAACTCGCTTATAATTTGTAAAAAGGTCAGGCCTATGCTACATGTACAAGTATAGAGAGTGATTCATATATTCTCATTTTATTCTGTTTAATTTAAATTTTAAATTTCAAAGATCTGCAATTTGAATTATTACATTGACAACATAAGTTCCAAATTCAGGCTACAGGGTATGTCTTGGAAGAGACCCCGGGGTCTAAACCAGGAGTATATATAAGATTCATTTCGTTTTCTTTAGTGTATTATATACAAGTTTTATTTTTGAAATAATACATAGGGGTCTAATCCAGGAGATTGCCGAAATTCAAAGTAAGACGTGTCTAGTACAAAAATTATTCACAACTAAAGTAACTGGAAGTTGATGTAACAATTAAGAACATTATTATATTGTAGTCCATTAGTGAAAGATTTATAATGCATTCTATTGTCATTCTTGTTATCCATTTAGTTTATGTTATTTGTTTATTTTCAGTATCGGATAGGGCAGTTGTTTATGATAGCCAAGCATAGTCATGAACAAAGTCAGAAAGGTGAGGGTGTGGAAGTTGTTACTAATGAACCCTGTGAGCATCCTGAACATGGTAAAGGTCAATATACAGAAAAAAGAGTTCATTTATCAAGGTAGGTTAACACATCTAATATGAGTGACTCAGGGTACCATATAAAAATAGCTTACTGTAATGACAGCCATGTATATTTCATTATCAGAACACAACTGTCAAATGACATCACACTAGCATGACATAATTGTTTTAGATTAGAAAATGCAGAATGACTGACAAAACTTTTACAAACTATGCTGCAAGTTTGGTGCAAATGCACATTTTTCATGCATTAACGTCTGCAGAAGACCTCAGTCTTATTAATTCCCACACTCTGTGGGGTTGGCTTTAAATAACTCTTCCTGCATCTGCAGATGTAAATGCATGAAAAAAGGTGCATTCACCCTCTATTATAGCGTAATATTATACTATGCAATTGTGAAGATAAATGGTTCGTTGAAAATATTAAGGTAAATGGTTTCAATTACAATGTACAAGTTAAAAAAGGATAAACAAAATCACTGTACCATGTCTTGTGAGGGCTTTACAATTTGACAAGTGCCTTCTTCTATAAGTGTACTTTCATTTGAGCATATTTATTGTTACTTGTACCTTTCTTGGGAAACATAAAGTAGACTTGTTTATCCAATGTGATGTTAAACCTTGTTAGTTTATTAATCCCTTGACAAAAGGAAGTAGTATTTCTAAAAGCTTTGATTTTTTCAATTTATCAGATGATATTCCTTTCTTAATTTTTTATTTTACAGACGGAAAAAGTTAAATTGTACAATTTATTTCCTATACCCTTTGAGGTATTGCTTTGAAACTTTGAATATTTGTAAGTGACTTTCACCCCCACTTCTAGTCAAGAGGACATAACTCTGTCATAGATGTAAACAAAATAATGCCCCTTTTTCGACTGAAAATGATAATTAATTTTTGTTTTATTTATGTAACATTACAGCAAGTTGCCAGCTTGGATCAGGTCAATGATTCCAGCCATATTTTATATCACAGAAAAAGCCTGGAACTATTATCCTCATACAATTACAGGTATGTCAGATTGCTCAATATAATCTTATTATTGTTGAACATAAAGGACATTATGTTTGATTTGTATTTTATCGTTTATTTTATATTTGAAAAAATACTGATAATTGCTAAACCATTTTCTTTTAAATGTAAAACAAACAACTTTTCAAGTTTTGAGTACACACAGAGAAGATATTTTATGTTTTAAACTCTGCACTAATTAAACACAGTATAAAAACATAGTGTCATTGAAAAAACGGGTAATTTATTTTAACCCTTTCACTGCCATAGGGAAGGCATATGCCGTCCCTATTATTTTCGGCGTATTTGCCATATGAATGGCTTTTGCCGTTTCTATAATAATAAAATAATAATTATAATAATAATAATCATAATAAATATATAGATAATTATACCATTGACAATAATTATTATTATACTAGTAGATTTGGAAACATATATAATTATTATAATACTAATAACAAATAATAATAATAATATTAATTAATAATATAGTAATTTCTTAGAAAACCTTCTGGCAAATACGTGATCAATGAATGAATAACCCTTTGGCAGCGAAAGGGTTAAACAGAGGATCTAACTATATTTACCAGTAGTAAGGAATGCAGCTTCCCAAACATATCTCTTACTCAAATTAGACAAATTCAATAAGAATTTCCTACATTTTAATAAGTTTCTGTCATAAAAGTAAAGTTTTTTTTCCCAAAGATGAATTTACTTTTATCTCTAAAAGAGTCTTATCACTTTGTAAAAAGATAAGCCTCATATAAGAAACTAAATCAATGGCATGTGATACTAGTGTAAATGTGAACTAGAAAATCAATGTGTTGAGAGAATAAAGGTACTGATACTTCTAAATGTATGAATTTCAACCATGTCATATAAGATATTAATTATTAAGGTAATACAAGTATATATATAACGTCGTAACTATCTTTGTACAAAACCAAAGAAATAACAACTCTGTTGTGCATTGGTGAGAAATTCTTATGAAACATGTTATTAATTATTTAGATAATACAAGTATATATTACATAAAAATCTGATTATTTGTCAAATTTCTCACAACTTTGCATGCCATATAAAAGCTGAACAAGTGTAAATATGATACATATAACATGATATCTTGTCATCTTGCCATATCTGAATAGATCTTAGTTACATCTCCGATATTTTGTTCAACAAATAATAATTTTTATGACTTTTACTTGATTTAGTTATTGAGTGAGTAAATGTGCAATTTTACTAATAAAAAACAACTTCAGCCGTCTCTTTTTCTTTTTTTTTGAAAAAAAAAATAGCATGAGCATAATTATTATAATTTATGTTTTTGCTTTATCTCAAAAGAAAAGTTTGAATTTGCTAAACACTGAAATCTTACTGATTAATCATTTAAACATGCTTAGTTAACTTCATTTTACTAACTTTATTTGCAATGGAAAATATTAATTTGTAATGAATATTATATATATGTACATGCCTAAATTGCAAATATTTATATTTTTCATAAGCTTTAACTCAAAGCATGTGTAGATGGAATGGAATAGTACCAATAGTATAGTTTTTATGGTCCCCGAAAAAATTTTGGGGGAGCATATAGTCGCCGCCTTGTCGGTCCGTCCGTCCGTCTTTCCGTCCGTCCGTCCGTCCCCTTTTCTTGTCCGGGACATAACTTTGAAACAACAAGAGGTATCAACATGAAACTTTGTAGGTAGATAGATCTCATTGAGTAGGTGTGCAGTGCACAAGAACCGCAACTCTGCCGTGCCTAATTTTTGAATTATTCCCCTTTGTTTATTTTTACACTTTGAACTTTGTCCGGGACATAACTCTAAAAGTATAAGAGGTATCAACATGAAACTTTGTAGGTAGATAGATCTCATTGAGTAGAAGTGCAGTGCACAAGAACCGTAACTCTGCCTTGCCTAATTTTGAATTATCCCCCTTTGTTTATTTTTACACTTTGAACTTTGTCCGGGACATAACTCTAAAAGAATAAGAGGTATCAACATGAAAATTTGTAGGTAGATAGATCTCATTGAGTAGGTGTGCAGTGCACAAGAACCGTAACTCTGCCTTGCCTAATTTTTGAATTACCCCCCTTTGTTTATTTTACACTTTGAAATTTGTCCAGGACATAACTCTAAAAGTATAAGAGGTATCAACATGAAAACTATGTAGGTAGATAGATTTCATTGAGTAGAAGTGCAGTGCAAAAGAACTGTAACTCGGTCTTGCCTAACTTTGGAGTTATTGCCCTTTTTCAATTGAACACTTTGTACTTTGTCCAGGACATAACTCTAAAAGTATAAGAGGTATCAACATGAAACTTTGTAGGTAGATAGATCTCATTGAGTAGGTGTGCAGTGCACAAGAACTGTAACTCTGCCTTGCCGAATTTTTGAATTATCCCCCTTTGTTTATTTTACACTTTGAAATTTGTCCGGGACATAACTCTAAAAGTATAAGAGGTATCAACATGAAACTTTGTAGGTAGATAGTTCTCATTGAGTAGGTATGCAGTGCACAAGAACCGTAACTCTGCCTTGTCTAATTTTTGAATTATCCCCCTTTGTTTATTTTACACTTTGAACTTTGTCCGGGACATAACACTAAAAGTATAAGAGGTATCAACATGAAACTTTGTAGGTATATAGATCTCATTGAGTAGGTGTGCAGTGAACAAGAACCTTAACTCTGCCTTGCCTAATTTTTGAATTATCCCCCTTTGTTTATTTTTTACACTTTGAACTTTGTCCAGGACATATTTCTTAATGTATAAGAGATATCAACATGAAACTTTGTAGGTAGATAGATCTCATTGAGTAAGTTTGCAGTGCACAAGAACTGTAACACTGTCTTGCCTTCTTTTGTAGTTATTGCCCTTTGTTCATTTTGACACTTTGAACTTTGTCTGGGACATTATTCTAAAATTATAAGAGATATCAACATGAAACTTTGTAGATAGATAGGTCTCATTGGTAGGAAGTGCAGTGCTTAAGAATCATTACTCTGCCTTGCCTTATTTATTAAGTAATTGCCCTTTGTTTATTTTTACTTTTTGACTTTTGTCCTGGACATTACTTTAAAACTATTAGAGATATCAACATGAAACTTTGTAGGTAGCTAGATATAATTGGATAGAACTGCAACGCTTCAAGAACCTAAACAAAGCCTGGTGTAATTTTGGAGTTATTGCCCTTTGTTCATTTTTTTTATACTTTCCTGTGTCCAGAACCTTCTCGGGGAGCATCACCCGGTTCAACCGGTTCTTGTTTAAATATTGATAATATTTTTTACATTTATTTACATTAATATATTTCATATGTTTTCCTTTGCATGTGATGTATACCCCACCATACAGAATATACTGTAAGTATATTTATATTTTATATATAATTGTATTTCAAATGCTGTTTAGGGTGGAATATGAAACAGTTATGTTAGTTTTTCTGTCTAGGGCTCATGGGCTTACTTTTTAAGATGTTGTTGGGTCCCAACCATTTCTGTTTTGCACACGATAGCAGGACTTGTTAAATCTGTGAAGTGGACTCAAAATGAAGTGTTTGGCTTTTCTTAAACAAAAATTAGGGACTTGTTAGGAGCCTAGATACTAAGCTTATGTTTGCTTTACTTCATACATGTTGATATGTTTATTGTCCAACAACATGTAACAGCACAAACTTAATTTCCGAATAGAAATGCAGGTTCATTTCCATTTGTTTTACAAACTCACATAGCCTTAATTGGTAGGTGTAATAAGTTAGCTTTATTGCAGGTGCTTTGAATATATGCTACCATATTGCTTCATAAGTTATGTATTTTATTGCTTGATCATTTTCTAATGACACTGAATGTTCATGTTAAGACTTTTTTATACTGTTTAAATGTTTGTCCTCTTTTCATCGTTCATGTATATATATTTTCAGTGTTCATTCATTCCCAGATTTGTTGTCAATATTACAACAAGATATGAAAATAATAATGGGTCCACAGAAAATGTGAGTAGTATGATTGTTGGAATTGTTTATTTAACTTGACAAAAAGTAGATGCTGAAAATAACTGAATAACCATAAACAAGTCATATGAGCCGCGTCATGACAAAACCAACATAATGGGTTTGCGACCAGCATGGATCCAGACCAGCCTGCACATCCGCGCAGTCTGATCAGGATCCATGCTGTTCGCTTATCAACTCTATTACAAGTGGAGAAACTGACAGCGAACAGCATGGATCCTGATCAGGCTGGTCTGGATCCATGCTGGTCGCAAACCCATTATGTTGGTTTTGTCATGACACAAGTCGTATGCTCATTTGCCTGAAATAATGCACATTTGATTTAGAAAATCTAGGGTCTTCCTCCACCAGTACAGCTGGAATTATAGTTTAAACTACTGTAAAGGTAATAGACATTTTTAGTTGAACTATCACAGTAAAAAATGAGACCAACGTTAGGCAAGCTGCCATCTGCGCTTGAATAACTCTTGATTAGAGTTTTGTGTAAAACTTCATTTTTCATGAACCACACAAGATATTCACTAAATATTTACTTTTACTTCAAACAAATCTAGTTTTCCCCTGAATTATTTGACTGAAATGCTGAAAATCAATTACGGATGTTTACAGTATTATTTCCTTTTTTAAAATAGAAAATATCTAAATTATGATTTTTGTTACACTAACAAGCATTGAAAATAACCGAGAAAGTTGTTTCATGTTTTATGATTTCCAGATTTGATTTTTTTTTCTTATGGTTTTTCTGTTTTTGTCTATCAGTGTTTAGATTTAACAGAAGAAGAATTAGGAGTTCGAGAAGTAGATTTTGTAGATATAGTAAATGATCCAATAGATGAAAGTAAATATAAAGAGTCAGAGGTTTGTAACATGTAAATTTTTTAGTGTACATTTTGGCTGGACTATATAAAGTATATGGAGAGCTCTCCTGTCCACCCCTGCTTTCGATTGTCTCCTCTTACAGCTTTATGTTAATTGATACTTTTTTGGTAAGGATTTTATAAATGTTCACTTTTCCTGAAAATGATCTTTAATTGTTTAATTTAAATATGAAATACTTGTTTAATGTGAGAAAATCTAGACATTTATCTTGATACAGCAACATGTCTATATTAACATGACTTAATGAAAATTAGATTTGTTTTGTTGAAAAGCATGTGTGAATCACGTAAGGCTGTAATTTCTTTTATTTCAGGATCTCACAAAAGTCAAATCAAATAAAACAGGTAGAGGACCATTCTCTAAAGATTGGAGGGTAAGACATTATAGTATCTTATATCTTCCATCCTTTTATTTTGAACAAATAAAAAATCAGTTTTTAAAGTGTTTTTTATTTTATTTTATTCAATGTATCAAAATATTTTAATTGATTTAAAAAAAAGACCATTGAAGAGGATTCTTTATTCGTTGAACAATTTTCATTAGCTTGACTTTCTATTCATCACAGCTACAATGATGGCATAACACGTTTTAAAGGTTTCAGTGCAACTTCATTTCTAATCAACTATCAAATGTATGGATTTTGTTTTATTGTAAAACTGTTATATATTTTTCAGGATTTAAATCAAAACAAAATTACAAAAAAATAATAAGTAGTATGTGATTTTTAAATATACATGTGTATGTTCCAGGATACCACAAAACCAATTATGTGTTCATACAAGGTTGTACGTTGTTGTTTTGAAGTATGGGGTTTACAAACAAAAGTTGAAGGATATGCACAAAAGGTAATTGTCATTTTTTTCATTCTTAAAGATAATAGAGAATTAGTGAATATCTTTCGAAGTTGTTTGTTATATTTTTATCTATAAAAAATGTTTGATGGGTTATATGGCTGAGTATGAATGGATGTAAGCTGCAACTTGGGTAATATTGCAAACCACTATATGAGCCGTGTCACGACAAAACCAACATAGTGCGTTTGCGACCAGCATGGATCCAGACCAGCCTGCGCATCCGCGCAGTCTGATCAGGATCCATGCAGAGTGTTCGCTATCAGTTTCTCTACTTGTTATAGGGATTGTAAGCGAACAGAATGGATCCTGATCAGACTGCGCGGATGCGCAGGCTGGTCTGAATCCATGCCGGTCGCAAACCCATTATGTTGGTTTTGTAGTGATGCCGCTCATATATACATGGCCAAATAACATGTCACAAATTTATAACTGGATTTGAGGAATATCAAAAATTTCTAAGTAAATTGACAACAGCCTTGTATATAGATTATATAAATGTCAAAATAATGTGAATCAGATTTCCTGTGCAGTAATATTGCTATACTACTGCCCTAATTCATCAGTGTCAGAGTTTTAAGATTATGTATAAAATAAAAATTTTGGTAAAGAAATGCACTATTTTGTCCTTGCTTTTTATTTTATTCTGTAGTATATCTAAATTGATTGATAACAAGTGTACAAGAATACAAAATTAACAATATGGTATATTTGTATTAAAGCTGTCTCCAAACACATGGAGACATGTGAATCAGTAGACTGTTTGTTAATGTTTGACTAAGTGAATGAATGTTGTTTGTTTTCTAGGCATGTAGAGACATAAATCTTCTAGGTCATAGACAAGCAATTTCCTGGTTAGATCAGTGGATAGGTAAGATTGTAATTTTAAAACTTCATCATAACACCACCTTAGTACAACCATTCTGTAATTTCCATTTGAACAATAATATTGTAAAAATTACTTACTTAAGACCTGTGTAAAGACCACTTAGTCTGTTTACGTATATTACCTGTACTTGTAACTGTAAACATTCTTATTATAGTTGCATTTTGATAAAAAAAAAATAATTAGAGAGTGTTTAAAGCTCCATCAAGAATATATAATGAAATTACATCAGGAATGAATTTTTGTGTTGCCAGCTACTAAGTAGCGGTGACATATACTATAGTCATCACTTTTCTGATGTCTGTCTGTCCGTCACATAACTTGTCCTGTCTACCCCTCAGCAACTACTGGTGCAATTCCATCCAAACTTTACAGGAATTATCAAGTTCTTGTGCATATAAAACAGGTTTTCTGGTTGAATCATTTTGGCCTGAGTTATGGCTCTTGAATAACAACTGTTCTGGCCTGTTAATGAATTTTGTATCTCCTGCAAAACAATAGCTGCAGCATGCAATTGGCTATCATCAGGCAACAGATGTGATCATTGATTGCTTTTGTGTTTAATTTAAATAATCAATTGTTCATGAGGTTTCAAAAAGAATGAGTGTACAAAAATGTAATCTGAATTCTAATTCAGTTTGATATAGGTTTCTGTAATTCTGTGATGAATTGTTTTCAGACATGTCATTAGAAGATATACGTTCATATGAAGGTAAAATGCAGAAGGAAACAAATGAGAAGGTGATGCAGGAAATGGGCGAGGTTCCGCCAGCTCAAGAAATCAAAATTCAATAACATCAACTCTCTACAGAGCCTTTCATTAACATAATATAGTCTGTTTTTAAAATCAACATAGTGTGGATATAAAGTTCTCTATAGCCTGTTTCTGAAAAAAAATAATATGGAAATTGTGTGTATAATATGTCTAAACAGTGTTCTTTTTTTAAGTTTAATTAAATCATGGAATTTACTGAAAACACAAAAAATAATAGAAATAATATGTTAAAATTGCTTTATGATCTGCTTTTTATGCCACCGCAGCATCTGCGATGCGGTGGCATATAGCGATTCACCTGTGTGTGTGTTTGTTTGTGTGTGTGTGTGTTATATAGGTTATATATAGTGAACTTCAAAAATCTTCTTGTGAAAAACCACTAGTCCAATTTCAACCAAACTTGGCAGGATTGATCCTTGGGTGAAGGGCTTCCAAAGTTGTTCAAAGAATTTCATTCCATGCAGAAATCTGGTTGCCATGGCAACCAAAAGGGATTATAAGAATAAATTTAAAAAATCTTCTTGTAAAGACCCAAAAGGCCTAGAGCTTAGATATTTTGCATAAAGCATTGTCTGGTAGACCTCTACCAATATTGTTCAAATTATAGCCCTGGGGTCAAAATCGGCCCCGCCCCGGGGTCATTGATTTTAACTATATGTACATATAGTAAAAACTTAAAATACCTTCATGTAAATACCCAAAAGGCCTAGAGCTTAGATATTTTGCATAAGGCATTGTCTGGTAGACCCTTACCAAGATTGTTCAAATGATAGCCCTGGGGTCAAAATCGGCCCCGCCCCGGGGGTCATTGATTTTCACTATATGTACATATAGTAAAAACTTAAAATACCTTCTTGTAAAGACCCAAAAGGCCTAGAGCTTAGATATTTTGCATAAGGCATTGTATGGTAGACCTCTACCCAGATTTTTCAAATTATAGCCCTGGGGTCAAAATCGGCCCCGTCCCGGGGGTCATTGGTTTTCCTTATATGTATATAGTAAAAACTTATAGTAAAAACTTTAAAAAAAAAATTTCTAGCAATTGACAAATGCTAGAGGTTAGATATTTTGCATGAAACATTGTGTAGTGATATCAGCTGACCTAGATTTTGACAAAGTGTCTAACTGTGTTGTCCTTTGATGTAGTCATGAAATTAATAGGCTGTGTGAAATATGACCTTCACCACCAAATTCACCAGACTCAAGTGCATTGATATATTCCTACACTGATCTTTTATTGGATTAACAATAGATTTAACCACTAATCTGATAATAAGAATTAGATAGGTCAGGGATCTATGCATTATGACAATCTTCAATTGCATAGAAACAAAAAAAAATCTGTTCCTACACTACTATTTAGTGTTGTATTAATGCGGTGGCATAGCATTTTTCTCAAATGCAATCTTGTTTTAATAGTTTTTTTTTATTATTCATCATGTCATGGCAGTTAAAATCTACAAGTCATGGAAATTACACACAAGCAAATCATGGAAGTTACATGATTTTGTATTACAATATCAATAGTCTGTTTTGATTCACCAGTCACTTGTTCATTTAGAATTATTGTCTTTTGATACTAATTGTTAATAATCTGCAATATCTAACATTTTTGTCATATCTTACATATTAACAATTTTAAATATCTGTATTAAGGAAATAAAAAAAAATTTCATTTATTCATGGATTTCAAATTTTAAAAATTATACTTATTACTTTGAAAGGAAGGAATTAGAATGTTCTTTGTTGATGATAAGGAAATGAAATTTAGATTATAAAACTGTATTATATTGGATACGGAAATGATGTAAAAGTTGATATAAACACAGAATTTGTATGTTAAAGCATTAAACATTTTACAAAAATTATTGAAATTGTGAATAGAAAGGGAGATAATTGTAGATGGGAAGTGAAAGAACTATGTGTTTACAAAATTCTTAATCAGCGCAACCTTTTGATAAGGAGTCTCAGGTATATTAAAATGTGGGTATATTATACATGAATATTGAATATAAAGATTTATTTGCTTGCCAAGATAGAAAGATATATGTAATGACACCTCAATATGTTAGCATAGAAAACTCATATAACTTGTATAATCATTTGCATATATGAATGATACTCTTCTGTTACTTTATCCTTACCACACTAAGTATCTTAAATGGACTTGCCCATCTTTAAATCTGGACAATACCATTCATAATTTTCAGGGAATATTTCGAAATTAGAACCGACTGAATACCATGCAGACCGTGATTGATGGCTTAGATGTGCCAGCTGATGTTGGTATGCACATGTCACATGAATTCTTTCAGCCAGAAGTGTGAAGTTTAAGCTTGTTACGTCTTAAATAGAGGGATATTAAATGAGTGTAGGTTCAGTATTGAATTTATTGAACAAGTTGATTATATTATTAGTTTATTCAATGAGTTCAATAAATTTAGTAATGAACCAACACGAATATAATATTCTATTTATCATATATTCAAAATAAGAACTGTTTACTGTTAAAAAAAAAATTCCATTGACTTTTTCATTGACGTGCCTATAGTGTAATAATAATATTTAGCGAGTCTTTACGTTATGTTATATGCACAACGCAAATGACAACACGACAAAAAAAATCTATGGTGGTGAAATACTGTTTTTACAGAGTTGCAAAAGCAACATGGGTATGTGAAAGAACATGTCATTTTAGACATAATTTGTGTTATGATTCCAAACTGTTGTTAGTTACCTCAAAGGGTCATCAGAAGAGTTCTTATTGTAAATGCTTCTTGGAGTATATTTTAGCTGCATTTTTTTCTTGTAATCAAAATTCATCTTTTGCGAAGCTTTTTCATTGATTTGTCTTTAGATTTTATAATTGTATATAAGCAAAATTGCCTGCTTTGCAGTTTATCAAGAATTTTTTGCTTTGATAGATCTGTGTCAAAATATATATACCATAATGCTTAATAGAACTTCTGCTATTGACACAATGCAGGTTTTTATTATTTTGTTGTTTTTTGTTTTTTTGTTTGTAAATAGTTTTATTTTCAGTTCTGCTCAACTATTTATTCAGAAATCAAAACCGGTACTGATTTATCAATATGTGTGCTTTGTTTGAAACTTTTTTATCTGTGTGTCCAAGGTGTGACTGTTGAAAAGTTTCTTGAAAAATTGTTTCTCAAAATTCTTTTTTGTAATTAGATTTAAGATCATTTAATTTCCTTTGCTTTATAATTTATGCATAAGTTTTTAAACTTTTTGTGTGTGTAAACTTGTTTCTAGAATAATGTCTAGGTATTTTGACTACTTTTTCCTTTCAACTTGTATGTGAAATAAGTTAAGGTCATTGTTGTACACAAGGAGAAAAAACTCATTCATATGAAGGTCAAGTACCCACTGTTCTAGCAAAGCAATTTCTTTTGAAGAAGTTTTTATTACCTGCTGATCAGATAAGGAAAACATTTACTAACATCAGGTGTTATAGAAAATATTAACTGGCATTGATTAAACCCATTAGATTTAGAAGTGTAATTTTACAACTGTACGGATAGCTTTAAACACAAAGTAGATTAGACCATCCCTGTGAATTCAGATTTTTAAGTAATGTTAGTAAGACATCTAATAACTTAAGTGTTTGCTTTATTTTATTGTATGCTAGTAACATTTTTTTTTTTTGCTGAACATTCTGACGGTACAATTTGGAATTAGCATAGAAAGAGCTTGTGGTAAAAGTGTTAGCAGAACATGATTTTTTTTAATTCAGGAGTTGTGCAAAAGTCTCAATACTCATAGTTTATATGCTCGCATGATGATTAAAATAATTTGTGAGGCCATTGTTTAATGCATTTATTTAATGATTGCAATTAAAGTGGCATTATGCCCATCCAAAGGTATATAGTGAGTGAACGGGTGAAGATCAATATAGGTTTTCATTTTGCCATAATCCCTTTCAATTTAATAATTAAGTTCACATAAACATTAGATAACACACAGATCCAAATGAAATTTCTGTAAATATCCGTTAGAATTTACGTATAATGCTTAGTTTATAAAAAGAGTGGGGCAGTCTTTTTAAATTTTAGGTAGATTAATAATTTTATCCTAAACATTTTCCAATATCAACTGTTGGTCAAACACCATTTTGACAGTCAATCTTTAGAAATATAAAGAAAATTCAGCTAAACTTGACTATGAAAATATGAGCATAATGTCACTTTAAGGGAAGTATTGTTTTTTTGTTTTTTTTAATTTTTGAAATATTTTTTTTCCCCATCCTGGACAAACATATTGAAAATATTTTGGCTGTTGATTTTACCAGATATATTTAACGTAATAAAATGTCATTTTTCTGCTGGTAAGTTTATCTAATTTTAAAATGTAAACTTATTTAAAAGAGGTATTATTCTACAAATTGATGTAAAAATAATCTTAAAAATGCTTGGAATGTGTTAATCAAAGTCTCACTTATCAGTAATTGCTAACAACTCTGTATATTTTTTCAGTAGGAAATTGATAATGTTTTTGTGAATTATTGGTATTTTCAAGAAGCCAATTTTACCACATTGTTTATTATTTGAACCCTAGATGTTAAAAAGCATTTGTTTCTTGCATTTTTGTTGTTAACAATATAGTTGCACATGGCCCTAGTTAAATTTAATTTATATTGCTTGGCTGGAGTTTGAGGTAAATATCCTAGAGTCATTAGTTTTGACGCCCTTAAGCAGTTTAACTAATGCATTTTTTTATATTGAACTTGATCATTAAATAATATACAATATAAAGTTACTATGGCATGTTGTTTATCACTGCAAACCATTTTTATGTTTGTTAAAAATCCAAAATCAGTTAAGTTTTGTACTTAAGTAAACAGACCGTGGAGGCATCCATTGTTGTTTACAGTCATATGAAATGACGCCTTTTCATTGGGTGGTTATTTTAAAAGGATATGTCACTATAATGTAATATGAACAGCAAAAGAAGGTTTTAAATGAGCAAACCTGCAATGTAACAACATTGTGAAAACTTAAAATTATAATTTATTTCATATAAAACTATCCATTAATTAGGAATGCCACACACTCTGGCAGTGGTCTCATTAGGTGCAACTGTTTCTTTAACCTTGAATGTATTTACCATTAATCTTGATGAATAGCATCTGTATTTGGCTTAAAGGACTGAAAAATATATCTAAAATCAATGGTGTTGTAAAGATGTGTATATGTTGATTTGAAAAATGATTTTTTTAATTTCTTTTTTAAACTTTATATACAATTATTAACCCATTATGAATTTTACTCAGTATCAATTAAAAACCAATTAACGTTTTCAAACAATATAAGCTGTACACCTTATGCTACAGTGAATATTAAGGACACTTTGCAAAGTTTTGGTCACATGACACTCATTAGACATTTTAAAATGGAGGATAGAAACAGAAAAGTGTGGGTCAAGATTTTTCAAAGGCTATATTTGCAAAATTATGGCTTGCATAAACATCGATTGAATTTGCATTAGTAAAAAGATGAAAAACTACAGTACATATGATAAAGGTGTAGTCTTTTCAGTGAAATGTCTCTATCTTTTAACATGTTTTAGTTATACGTTGTAAATATATGCTTGCAGTGCAGTCAGCAAATTATGACGTCATACGAGGTCGTTTTCGTCATTTGCTAGGTCAAAACAAAAATGGCGTCAAAATAGATGAGCGTCAAAACACATGACCTGACGATATGTAAAAATGTTAAACGAAAAATCTAGATTTTTATATATTTCTAACATTATTTTGCCGGAATAGTTCAAAGAAGATTACAGTTCTGAATGATGTAATTTATGCGTAGGACACCCTGTGAGTATTTTATAAAAAAATAATCTTAAAATCAGATTGCAGATGAAATTTTTTACAATGGTACATAGCACGAATGTGCTTTCACATTATGGTAAGATTTTTTTTCTATTACTGCTGTGAATATATTCTGCTGAGTCCCAACATAAGGAAGCAGATTTACGTTTTAGGTAAATTCACTTTTCAATTTATATGTATATATATTTATGAAACTTATATTTTTAATGTTGCCTTTTTTGTAAAAATGCTGACATTTGTTATAAAGATATACAAGACAGCTATCTATTTAGGAAGTAATTTTCATTGTTTTTCTTAAAAAGGAATTTGCTGTTTTATAAAATTTTGTTTTATAGATTTTTGGCATGTTATATGACTGCATATTCTAAATGGTTGTTTGCAATATATAACCTTAGCTTAGCAGCTTTGGTTTTATTACCTTACAACTGCTGATATTGGGCTATATAACCTGTCATTGAAAATATGTACATGTACGGTATGTCTTTCTACAAAAGTTTATATAACTCAAAAGTTTGTCATGCCTTTTGAAATGGATCAAAATTAATCTGTTTTATACTCAATAATTTCATTAAATCATATCATTTAATATTTTACACATATCTTTTTAGTCACTTTTTTATACATTTGTAGTTTTCTTTACAAATTAGCGTTACATTTTTGTGACAAAAGTCAATTTAGAGAAGAAAAAAAGAGAGAGAGAAAAAAGGTTATTCATTTCAAGTGGTCATGTAATTTACATACCAATTAACAAATCTTGTTATGGTTAGCCTAACAAAACCAAAAAAATCTAAACAAATACTATATATAAGAAATGTTATTATGATATACATGTATTGAGAAATTTTCATCAGATTATCTTCACTTCACAGTTTTGTGTGACATACAATGTATATATGATTCTAGTTTACTGAGATTTAGTAAATGCCATTGAACAAGATTGGTAAAAGTGTATTATTACCGGCAGTTGATTTTTTATTTGTTAGTTATTTGCTCATCATATTTTTTAGTCTGGTTTATAGTTTACATTCCCCACCCATCCATTGTTATAATTTTTATAGTGTGTTAATATTTGGTATATGTTTAAGAGTTTGTGAAACTGGTGGATATAATTTTATGTATTTGAGTGTGTTTTTCAGTAAATGTAAATTGTTGCTTTATGATTAAATGCAAATATTAATGTTCTATCTATCTAACTCATGAGTACTGCCAACTCCTCTTGTGAGTGTTAAAGACAGGAGTAGTGCATGATATGTGTACATCACAAACTTGCGTCATCACTTATCTCACAGTAAAGGTGTAATTTTACATGGCCAATGTTAACGTAAGTCAAATATTGACCTGTATTTTTCATGCACCTTAAACCTTAAGTTTTAAGACAAAGTATTTTTAAGTCTGTGAGTGTCTTGCTGGTAAAGATTAACATATTAATCATTTCTGCAAAACATGTGTTAATATCAAGTGTGCCTGAAACATAGGTAGGTTTCTAAATGTTCTTGCTTTTAGATAAAATAACTTTGTGTTAGAAAGGAAAAAACAGTATAAATATTTATCTTAAGCGCTTTCCAATTAATTATTGTGTTTTACTGATGTATCATTGTCAGTACTGCAAGCTATGAGGAGAACAGTGTATGTTTGTAAATTATAGATACCTGGTATGTGTTTCTGAAAGTGTGTGTGTAAATGGTGGATATGACAGTAACAATAATAGTAAATGAAGTTCATATTTATAGATTTTAAATTGTGAACATTATAATTTTCAGTTTAGCATGTGTGTTTAGAAAGAAAATAAAAGATCATAGAAAGTGTCTGCTTTTGAGACAACCTGCATTTTACAGCTTGAAAATATAATCTGAAAGGTGCCTGTGTTCATACTTATTTCATATGCTAACAATTATTGCGCTTTGAATTTAACATTTGGTTGTTATGGTACAGAAATCTCATATTTTGGAGATAAAATTTGATAATTAAATAACATCTCATAATTTGAATGATTTTTATTTTTAGCTCGACTTTTCTATGAAAAGGGGAGCTATCCTACTCGCCCCGGCGTCGGCGTCGGCGTTAGCGTTGGCGTCACACCTTGGTTAAGTTTTTCGTACCACCCCACTTTATTTCAGAAGTATTACAAGTATGGCTTTGAAACTTACCATACTTGTTCACCATCATAACCTCCATCTACAGACAAGAGTACATAACTCTGTCAAGGTTTTTGACAGAATTATGGCCCTTTTTTGACTTAGAAAGTGTATTGAGCTTGGTTAAGTTTTTTGTACCACCTCACTTTATTTCAAAACCATTGGAGGTATTGCTTTGAAACTGACCATACTTGTTTACCATCACGACCTTCATCAACAGACAAGAGGACATAACTCTGTCAAGGTTTTTGACAGAATTATGCCCCTTTTTGACTTAGAAAATACATTGAATATGGGTAAAATCCACTTATTGCCTTAACCCTTTGAGATATTGCTTTGAAACTTTTAATGCTATTTCACATCATTACCCCCATCTGTACGCAAGAGAAGGTAACTCTGTCAAGGATTTGTTTTAAAAATTAAGGCCTTTTATCGACTTAGAATCTTGGTTAAGTTTTTAGTACCAGTCCACTTTTTGACTGAACTGTTTGAGATATTAATTTGAAAGTTGGAATACTTGTTTACAATCATGATTCCCAAACATGTCCAGGAGAAGGTAATTCTGTCAAAGATTTTATTTGAATTATGGCCCTTAACTGTCAATGTTTTGACTTAAACATTTCAAACTTTGCTGCAGTGTTCAAGGGTATCACACAATTCAGTAAAATAATTCTTCACTAAATATCTTAATGCTCATGGCCATTGTTCACTTTAAAAATACAGAGATTCTTGTATTGCCTTTTACTGCAAAAACTTTTTTTATTGGCAAGCAATAAAAAAGTCGAGCGCGCTGTCTTACGGACAGCTCTTGTTTAAAGAAAGGAGTTAATAAAGTAATCATCTTGTCACCTATATCAATAAATCTGATTTGATTTTATGACTATGTAGTTATTAAAGTGTTCATTTGGGTAAATATTATTTTTGGCAATAGTTTTGTTTATGATCTGTTATAGTACATGTAGTACTATATGTTAGTATTTAATGAGACTGTTTTTATAAGTAAATTTATAACAATATTAAAGGGTATAAGGTTATTGTTGGCTAAATATACACTCAAAATTCAAAAAACTGTATATTAATCAGATTGTTTTCATATTCATATTTTGAGAAGTGTCTCTGTTATTAAACACACACATTTATTATATTGGAAAACAGAATAAAACCATTCCACATAAAAAAAATTTTTAACTACATTGTATTGTTCTTAATATTTTTGGTGACATTTTCATGCATGAGCAATTCTCTTGATCATAAATATATTTGCTTCATTCTTTTAGTTATGGTATCTGGAGGGTCTGTTTGGGTGGGTTTTTTTGTCTGTTTTTCACTTCTTTTTTTAAAATTTGACCACAACACGGAAATCCTTTTAACTACAGCTACCCAGCAGATCCTTTAGAGGTTATAGGGTGAAAGGTCATCACTTGGGTCAAGGTCAAACATGTTGATAAGGTTTTGATCAAAATGTATTCAAATAGTTTGCCAATTAAAGATAGCCTTTGACAGCTTTATACCCTATAATGTCTTAGATTTTTAAATATCAAAACTTATAATGTTTGAGCAGATCATTTTCAGATCTAGTGTTGAGGACAGGCCATACTTAAAGGTTTGTGATTGTTGCATTTTTTGTGTATTTCAAGGATTTTGTTGTGTTATAATATTTGGAATATTCAAGTTTACAAATCCATATCTGTTGTTGCATAATGTGTAGAATTCCCCTTTCTTTTGAAAGTTTTACAATAGAAATAAAACAGTCACAATTTATTATGCATTTGTAATTCCATTGTATGTTTAATATTGCATATTTGTTGTTGTTTTCTTATGTTTTCTTTAACATTTACAAAATATAACAACACATTTATAATAAATGTGAATAACAAAATTATTATCAAAAACTTTTTGATATTGTTTACAGATAGGCAATGTGGAAACATTACTATATATATTATTTGCTGAATGTTTAATTAAAATCATACTTATTTTCGAAATATGCTTAAACTTTAAAGCCCCATTATGCACCAGAAATTTGATTATTCTTATAAAGGTATCTTGTTATAGTTTTAAAAAAGTTACTTTTTGCAAACTATTCGGACCACCTTATGCTTCTGTTCCTTTTTGGCATTTAGTACAAGTATAGTGTTTAAGTACTAGTATTGAGTATACTGCTATGTTTACATTTTACTACTTTAATTACAAACAATTTCACATTCATTGCTAATTTCTTCAGGTAATAAGCACCTAGCAGATGCTAAAATCATTATTTAAATGATATAAAACTCACTTTTGCCCTTTCTAAAGAAGGAAAAAGATATTTATTTCTGAGGCCTAGTGTGTCTTTAACTAGGAGGATAATCCTTTGAAATTGCATGTTGCTAAGAACTGTTTATGCTCATTCTGGTGCAATTCACACTTGCATTATATTTGTTGAAGTGGGAAAACAAAATATTCATTTTGACAGGATTCTTTATACATGTATATTGTCTTTAAATACAATTAAATTGAAACATTGCTGTATATTCTTAGAGATAATTTTCATAAGAAAATATATGCTGGTTTTTTTTCCATAATAATTTGAAAATTTATAGTCTTGAAAGAAAAGTATTCAGAAATAAAAGATTTGGGTGCTGACATGTTTTATCTTGTAACTTCTGCTATATAATTCAGTTAAACATTCTGTTACTGAAATATTGGATAAACGATATTTCATTGGTTTCTGATCTATAAACTTTTTTATATTTTTTTTTTAGTATTTTTCCCCATTTTTAAGAGAAAGTAGAGGTATCCGCCAAAATGTGTTGAATATAGCTGTGCGCAGAATTTATGAAAAAACCTTAAAAAAGTTTAAGAATTTGTTGGAGTTTTATATAATGTCATTTGTTAATAAATGTCAACGTTTTATGGAAATAAAAAATACTTGAAATATGTTCTTGTTATCTTGATTTTGTAACTTTATTTCTTGTGGAAAAAGTACATTTAATGTTTACCTTGTGTTGTCAATATCACCTGTGGCTTTACATAAAGAACATTCTATCCTGTTTTCACCTATTGCAGTTTGTGGGAAATACACCCTCAATATAAAGTACTGGTAAAATTGTTATAGTAGTTTTACAATAAGAATTGTACTTGTGGGCCCAGTATTAAACATGTAAATGGGAAAAGTTGCTCTTCCTAATAGCGGTTGTTTATATGATCATTTTAGGCCCTCGCCTTGATTTGCTGTTGTGTGTATGACAAACAAAATGACCTTCAACTTCAACCGAGTCAAATGTTCTAAATTTAGGAAATTCCTGATCTAAAAACAGATATTGGACAGGGACGTGTGTGTGCGTGTGTGTGTGCGTTTGTGTGTGTGTGTGCGTGTGTTTGTTTTTTTATAGGTCTTTGCCAAGCACATCTTGGTATTGAAGCACTGTTTTATTCTTTTAAAAAGATCCTTTCATAAACATTTGCACACCTTATACAGAACTCTTGTGACGTGTTTTGACATAAAGGGACTGATCTTTTTCTTATCAATAATATGTGTGTGTACCATTTGATCTAGGTATGGACCATGACAAGAATTTGTGTGTGTAAAATTTCTGGGTATATCTCTCTACTAGTTTTTGCATAAACATGTATTTCGTTTACCATTTGATCTATCCAATGGCACCGCAATTATCCAGTAACGCAGAAATGGTTTCAAATTAAATATTCTTAGGCGGTTGGTCCTAAGCTTTTAAGCCACATTATGCATCGGAAATGAATATTTTTTCTTTAGGAGATGGAGCAGATTTGGATTTTAATGATATTGTAATAATGCATTTAAAGTGTTTAAAGCTATATTTTATGAAATAATTTTAAAAGAATAATTTACAATAAAATTATATAATTTCCAAAATCTTATGGTCAATTCTTATAAGATTTATAACATACAATGTTTCTGTTATTTAACAAAATAAAAATTGTAAGAAGGTCTTATTTGTTAACGTTTCGTCGTTGAGCTTGATTTTAAGTAGAAGTCAAAAATTGGGGTCATGTTCATTTCCCCCTCATACGACACCATGCAGTACTGGTTAGTTCAACATGCATTCTCCTTATTTTTGTCCTGTCAATAAAAGGTAGAATTGTTATAAAGTAATTAAAATTTTATCCGTTGATAATCAAGTTCAGTACCCAACACCCGTTTACTTTGTATATAATCTCGTGAGTTAGGGTACAGAAGTTAGACTCCGGCATGATCAAACAATTTATAGGTTTTCATCACAATTAATCCAGATGAAACTGTTAAAACAAATTTAAATGTCATTTTTATCTTTCTAAAATAACACCTATATTTAATTTTATAATTACTTCCTCGTTTGATTTAATACTGTCAAAGGATCGTCGATCATATTGCACGCTGGACATTTAGTTTGCTCATGGCAAATGCGGGAAAATTTTATTTCGTGTGAACTTGTATTGTACATTTATAATAGCTGAAAATAAAGTATTAAGGAAAAGTATAAAGGTAAGGTGCAGCGCATTTTATTTATCTATTTTTATTCATTTTAGGTTTTAAACTAACTATATAATTGACATTACTATATAATAAAACAATGTGTGAAAAAATATTTTATGATTAAAATCACTTTTATCAATAAATAGAATACAGTTCAATCGTTTTAAGTTTAAAAAAACATTCTCTTCAGATTTAAATTAAATTTTACGTTTACATATAAGCATTTTTAATAAATTATATAAACAATCATTGGTATTTGTAGAATTATTCTGGTGATACGATGTCATCTACATATGGAGTACATTTCCGGACAATGTTCGTCGTTATTGTCGGAATCTCTGTGCTTATTTTACTCTATCTTGGAAATATGTTCCCAGATATTTTCTTCGGCGTAAATATTGTGGACAGAAATAATATGTTAAAACATATGGTAGACGGAATGCAGACGAAAAATTCAACTTTAGATAATGAAGTTCTTTTGAAAAAATTTTCAACACAAAGTGATGTAAATGACGAGACAGATTATAAAACGACTACTGGTGATCCACTCAAAACAGAGAATGGATTTAATAAACTATATTCACCGTATATAGATACAAAGTTCCATCTAAATTCGACAGGGGTGATAAAAAATAAAACGATTTTATGGTGGAATCCACCAGGCTGGTTGAAAAATTGGTTTGCTGATTTTAATATGGACCAGTGCGATTATAAAAATTGTCGGGTCTCTTTCAATCAAAATCACTTTCAACAAAGTGACGCTGTCGTTTATTCTATTGTTGATTCAGGTATGGGTCGTAAACCACCGATTCCCGCAAATCTACGGAATCCCGATCAAGCTTGGATATTTTTTACTCTGGAGTCACCAGTGCACGTGAAAATGGAGAAAAGAGAGTTTATGAACCCTTATTGGCAGAATGCATTTAATTGGTCCTGGACTTACAGGACGGACGCGGATATTTTTCATCCGTATGGAACACTTATTACCAAAGATATCGTGCCAAAGAAAAATTATTCTGACATATTCCGGAGAAAAAATAAATCTGCGGCATGGGCCGTCAGTCATTGCCGGACATACTCTGAAAGAGAAAAGTACACACGATTGTTAAACAAGTATGTAAATGTTGACATATTTGGCAAATGTGGACTTAAACCACCGGTGAATTTGAAAGAATACATTAACAATAATTACAAATTTTATCTTGGTTTTGAGAATTCACTTTGTGACGAGTACATGACAGAAAAGTTTTTTAATTATTACAAAATGGATATTATCACAATTGTTAGAGGGAGGGGTGACTATAACAAATACTTGCCAAAAGGTTCTTTTATAAACACGGCAGATTTCTCATCAGTTAAAGCTTTAGCAATGTTTTTACACAAGTTAGGGTCAAATGAAGAGGAATATATAAATTATCTAAAGATTAAGGACAAGTATAAAGTGTTTGAGAGAGATTTCATGTACAGAGATGCAACTTGCAATATATGTGAAAAACTGAACAATTTAGAACAAAATAGAAAAACTTACGAAGATATAAATAAATGGTTAGGATTGTGTTATGCAGCTAACGATTTGAAAGAAACAAAATAAAACTATTAAGAAATTTCCTATACAGTATTTGTTGTTTGTATCTACACCGATATCCATCAAGGAAAAGCAGGCCTCTGCGCATGTTGGGTTGTTCCTAAAGTAGATGGTTGGTTGGCTGGCTGGCTAGCTAGCTAGTTAAAATGAATTAGTACAGTGTGGCCACTCAGTGATCCAGAGTGAAAAACTACCAACACCACCACCAAATTCAAATAGCATTGCAAGCAGTAATATATATTTACATCCTCTAAGCACTTGTCTAAAACAAGATGTTTGTAAAACATGTATGCCCCAAATCGACAGCCAAATTAGTCATGTGGTCAAGTTATTGTAACTGACATTTGACCTAGTGCAAAAAATTAATAGGGGTTATCTACTGGTCATGACTAGTCACTACAGATCATTTTGACCGTAAAGGTTGTGTGCAGCAATTTTATGACAAAGTAATTGCAAACCTTACCAAATACATGCATATGCATAAATTTTATGAACCATGTAGGCCTCCTTAATGACAGCCATTTTGTTATATTACATTAGACCTTGATATGTGTATACCAAAAGCATGTTTAGTTTAATAAAAATATCAACCAAGGTAATTTGAGTTATTGGTCCGAAAAGGTCAATGTGACTGACCGTTGACCCTTAATTCAATAGGGACTATCTACTGGCTAAGACCAATGCACATGTAAAGTTTGAAAATAAAGGGCCCATGGGTTGTTGAGATATGGATCATATACCGTTGTTACCTACAAGGTCAATGTGATCGTGACCTCTGACCCTGAAAATCCACTGAGGTCATCTTCTGACCAAAAGCAATGCATTTGTTTGTTTTATTTTACGCCTTTTTCCAACAGTATTTCAGTCAATTGTGAAGTTTGAAGGTCCATTGGTTGTTGAGTTATCGATAGGCATACAAAGCTAATGTGACCTTAACCTTTGACCCCCTGGCCCGAAAATCAATAGGGGCTATCTACTGGCCAAGACCAATGCACCTATATAGTTTGATGGCCCATAGCTAGGTTTTCAAGTTATTGATCGCAAACCGTTTAAACCTTCCTTGACCCCAAAATCAAAAGAAGTCATCATCTTGCCAAGACCAATGCACCTGTTTAGTTTGAAGGTCTAAGTACCATGAGTTGAGGGTTTTTTTTATTGGAAACCATTTTGGCATTCAAGGTCAATATGCCCTTGTACCTCAAAAACAATAGGGCCATCTTCTGGTCATGACCAATCCCCAAACAAAGTTTGAAGTTCCTAGGCCTTAGCGTTCTTTATTTATTGACGAAAAACCATTTGGTCTACGGACCGACCGACAGAGGCAAAGCAATATACCAAAATTCTTTGAAGGTGGGGCAGAACTAATCGATAGAGCTATAGAATACCCAGCTTTTAAAAGCCACTCAATCACACGATCTAATGTCTGGGCATTTATGGTTGTAAATTCACAGAACACTTGTGCCAAGTCTATATAAATGTCAAGCGACATTCTTGGACGGGGTTCAATTTTAATCCGAGAAAGCTCCAACCTACGTTCTGCGCATGATTTAAATGCAAGTAACATTTCTACCAAATTCTTTTTATTTTCTCCTATCGGTTAAAAATTCCGGGCGGACACGAGATTTTAAAATTCATACATAATTTTGAGTGTGCCCTTGACCCGAGGAAGGTCAAACCTGCGCTATACACACAACTCATTATGCTTATACATCTCTGCCACCTTGCCAAGTCGTTTCGAATTCCTTCCATTTGGTTCAAGTTACACAGCAGACACACAATTGCTAATAGCCGGACCAACGACCAGGTGCATCTTTTATAAATACAATACGCACAGTTTGTTCGTATGTATATTATCGAGCTAACACAGTGTTTTTCAGGGGCTCATTAAAACAACAAGTCCAAACATTTGCACAGCAAATATTCACATGTTCTTGATAATCCCATTAAAATTAAACCAGCCAAGTACCTAGTATGTGCACGTACCTTAGCACTAAAGGATGGGAGGGGTGTACAAGTGAGTGCAGTTAAAGGATTAACAAACATTTTCAGTGATTTTTACTTTCTTTTTTTAATTCTTTTTTTTTACAGTTTTTACATCACATATATCATTTTTCACATGTAAAATATATGTTCAACAAAGTAAAGAGATAGAGAAAGAAAAATAAACTACACACTACCTGAAATGATAGAGCTGGCTCATAAAATTACAAAAATAACATCTCTTCAATGTCATGTAAGTCTATTTTATACACCATACTTTAGCCTTATAATGCTAAATATCTTTAATTGAATTTCCCATCCTACAACCTGAACAAAATTTCATACAATTTTACAGAAAATTTCAAAATATATACTGATTCAAAATGAACAGGGCAGACTACTATCAGACAGCTGATCTTGGTCTGCACTGGTCACGTGAGTATTCAGCTGCCATGAGCAGGCGAAATAATAACCAAATTATAAACTTAAACACAGATTCATAGTTACAGCTTGGATTTTCGCAAAGATATTTTAACTTTATTGACAAAATGAATAGTCTACTTTCAAGACTGTAGGTACATTAAATGCAGAAAAAAATTTATACCCCATTAACACATTAATAGATGACATAGTTTGTATTTGCATTCCCAAAATAACATTGTTTGTAATTTTATGAGCCATTTACATACATTACAATATATTACAATATCACATGTCCCCAATATGTATCAATTTAACTTCATTTACCAATTTTAAAGTAAATTTAACATGTTTACTAAAAAAATCATGATGTAACCCACAGCATAAGAATTTGGAAAAAGTAAATACTTTTTTCTTATTCCTGACAAATTTCTTAACATGAGCACTAATTCACAAATTTCTCAAAGTATTATGTGTATTTTGCAAGATAACACATGATACAGATTTGCTTATATTACAGTAATACATTAAATGCATAATACAAACCATAAACAATACCGCAATAGGTAAGAAAGCTAGTTCCTTACATCCTAAGGTATGTGATGCTAAACTGATTTTGTACAAAGTACATATTTACCTTCAATAAGATTTTTTCCCAATCCAATCCAAACCAAAATATCAATCAAATACAATATTACCACCCCCCCCACACACACACACAGTAAAATCGTGGTTCATCTTCATTGAGCTCACTAAGTACTCATTATCATTCTATATGATACGCTGTGATATATAAAACTTCAATATTTAAAAATCTGTCTTTACAAAAATATACAACAAATGTAGAACTTTATTAGCCAAAAAGACACACAGATTGATATTTAACAGTACTTTAGATAACGTTATGCTCTCTTTTGAGAAGCAGTAGAATTTAGATAAAATTCATTTCTGAAATAAATAGTTTTTCTTAAGTTAAATAAAACATGCAAATGCTATTCATAATTCATTTTCACTAAATTAAACTTTAAACAAAATTTAACAAAAAGGTCAAATTTGGCCTTTATCATTCACTTGGGAAAATAGAAAAGAAAATCAAAACGTGAAAATGGGACTCTCTTAATTTTGGAGAAGAAAATTTTAAGCTTTTTTCTTTTCATAAATGTCCGTGTAATTGAAATAGAGGACCTTTTGGCAATGCTTTATGCAAAATATTTTAAAGTTCTAGACCCTGCAGATTCTCAAAAACTGTTGTGGGTTTTTTTTTCAACTCCTGTGACTAAGAAGGAACCTTTTTTTTACAACTTTGTAAAGGTTCATCAAAGAATAATACCTAAGTAAGTATTTCAAATTGGTTCGAGTGACATATAAAAATTTGGATAACAATCATCTGATTATAAAAGCTCAACTCTGCACAATTAATGCTCAGGGAAGCAAAACCTAGCTGAATATATCCTTATTTAAAACAAAATATATAGATGTAGCATTTTAACAAATCATATTGAAAATGTTAACATGGTCATTAAGTTGTAAACCAAATAAATATAGCTATCAAAAAGAACAGTTTAATTTCATCGTGACTTGTACGATTGAGAACTACATCTATTCTTAGTATTTACAAACACTTACAACCAATTAACAGAACAACACATGCAAAATTTATGAATACATATAACATGTTAAGCAATGTAGAATCTACATCTTTCTTCAACAACAAAGAGTATAGCATTGTCAATGATGTATATACATATGTTTTAATACAGTTAACAAAAGTTTGAAAGACTTGTGGTAATATTTGTAGACATTGGAATCCAATCATCTCCTGCTGCACCAAAACTCACCATCACAAAAAACCCTGAGGGTAATCTGTGACGGGAAGTTTCAGTGAATGGTGATGTCTGTGAACTAGCCGTTTCTAGTAGTTGGTGGTCATCTTCACATCTTGTAGCCGCTGGAAACTTGAATCGAAGTAGAAATACCAGACTGGACAGCAAAATAATTCTGAAATGAAAGCAACTGCAAAGACTGCCAAGACATGGCATCATGGGTAAGAAATGGGACAGGACAGACGATGGCATTTTCACCTATTCCCTTGGTAATAATTATGCTTCGGTGACTGAAGATTCCCATTAACAGCCTTCAGAGTTGTGACAGTTGAAGTGAAGAACTCCTGCCATTTGCAGACGCAATCCTGTAGCAATAATTAATCCTGACGAAGTCCGTTCATCATATATTTAAGCAAGTCCATCTTGCATGATAATGCAATCTTCCAAAGCAGCAACATTTAGAAAATATTTGGAGAAATAATAGATATTCATTCCAGGAACTCAAATAGCAACCAATTTCTTTAAACATAAAATTTGTCCGTCGCGTGATGCTACAAATGCATAGGATTTCACATACGGGACAGAAAGCTTGCTTGTGATATTAACCATTTGACAACTTTAACTAAATCAGCAAACTACCAGCATCTTCTTCTTGAACCCTCATCTCTAGTTGACCTTTTTACTTTGACCAGATAGCTTATGAGCAAATGAATGGTAAAACAAACCTATCTTCCTAATTCAGCTAATGGCTAGTGCAAATCCTCTTCCGTCATCGATGTAGGTGCCCGTATTTGATGTAACTCTTTTATGACTTTTATAAAAATGTCAACAAAGGATGGTTGATTACATGACAGCTTTAAAGAATAGTCTTTAGATAAATAGCAAGCTTTAGACTCATTCAAAACTTTTCCCTCAAACTTTCTTCTTTTTACCATAAGATTACTTTTTCTTCAAGATTTCAAATGTCAATCTTAAATTTATTTTTAACCCATTTTCTTCCTCTGATGTGGTCATTATTAAAGCTGAGCATCTGGATTATTAATAATTTTAATTTTATTGTCTTATAATTTTTTATCTTCTTACAGATTAAAAATTGATTCTTGAACTTGACCATGTGCTTCACCAATTATTAACCATCAAGGACCAACCCGACATCTTATGTAGAACATTATAGAACTTTAACCTAAATGGGTGACAGAAGAATTTTGTACAACTTGGATTCCGCGTGCTTATATGCTTGGCTTGTCTACGCTGGACTTCACCATCTCACCTCTGGACGTGACCTTGCAACTCGCACCTCCTGTGTATCAGAACTCCCCTTATTTTAACCTTACCAGACTAAATGACAATAACAGGACGATAGGACAAGCTTTTACTGCATCTTCCTAGCCTTAAACCATATACAATCGGACTCTTAACTTTTTTTCTTACTCTCCTACTTCGGGCAAACAAGACACGCTACCATGCATTTACGACGGGTAAACTAGCTTTACAGTCAATTTTACTTTCATCCCCAGATAAGGTGACATTCATCTCTTTGAGAAATTCCAGGCATTCAGAGCGATCAGAGAAGCCAATTTCCGGCGCAATGAATTCTACTGGTAAAGTTGGACGATATCTTTATGAATAGGAATAGGTGAAGCATGTGGATGGGGGCCAACAAACAGCCAATGAAAAAGAAGAGAAACAAAACATGTTAGCATTCATAGTATCATAACAACAAACAACAACAACAAAACATATCACAACTTTACAAAACGAAACAAAACCTTAACAAAATATTACCAAAGTGTTGTCATCTACTTACCAAAGACATAGTTACGATTTACTTACCAAAATCGCATTTAAATCAATTCATTTAAATATTTATCTAAAATACATTTAACTAGTTATAATTATCCTCATTACTACTCACCCAAATAATCATTATATAACTGAATTACCTTGATAAATTCATAAACCAATAATTGGTTTAAGAAACCTTAAATTGACCTTCAAAATTTTTTTTTTTTAAATTTATATATATATCGTAATCAATTTTTTATTAAGTGGCTGAAAAGAAAAATGGTCACATTATGGTTATTAAATAAACATTTTTTTTTTCTGATAAAACCCACCTTTCAAAAAATGTAAGAAAGAAAACAAAATAGAGACATCTCATTTCTGTTTCAAGTCATATCCCTACAATAAGAAAGAAATATTTGATTATCATTAATTCTGCACAGCCATCTTACTTTAGAATCTGAAAAATTAAAGTCATTAAAAAATAAAGTTATAATTTACATCAAAGTAAATCCCAATATTGGATACATACGCTTTAATAGCAGCCTTCAGAGCTGACTTTCTAACCCGCCCTACAAACTTGTCCATTAGATATCCAGCCATTTTTGGGGCATTAAGATATAGCTGGAAAAACTTATGGTAATTACTTAAAGCCCAGGCTGATCTTACATGGAGGGCATGTTTGATACACTCATCCTTTCTATCCTCCTTACTGAGATCTGTCAATGCAGTATTTAAATCTGAATTAATAGTTAAGGAGAAACTACAGTGAATTACGATATTACTATTTCTTTTGGTTTTCACTTATCAATAACACTAACATCCATACTGTAAAGGTCATATGGCCACTCTCAAGCTTTATTAAAGATGCCTCAGATGCAGGAAAGACACATGATTAGAACCACCAACATTCTGTAAGCTACCTGGATAGATTCTTCACCTGAACGAACCCAGTCGCTGGCAGGTTTCGAACCAATAATGGCGAGGAACAAGTGGTTTGGAGTCAATTATCTTAACCACTCAGCCACCAATGTGTAACATATAATGTGTCATGTTTTATTGCAAAAAACATACATGCATTGCAAAGATGTTTCAGAGAGAGAAAAACAAAGCACAACTTTGCACAAAAGCTAAATCACAACTGTCCTGTCTTTGTCAAAATGAGACCGTTTTCACATATCTACATTGCTGATCGATAATAATTCAAAGTTTAAAAAAAGTTCCATTTGGTAAACCGACATATATTTGATTGTAAAGGATACCACCTAAATTGCTAGTGTAGATATAGTAAAGTATTCTGTAAGCTGTGAATTCCTGTCTGTTACCACTATGTCCTTGTTTATACAAGTTCTTCAGCTGTGTCTGGCATTGATTGTATTCCTCATGATCCCCCTGTAAAATATCATATTACATAATTTCATCTACATTTTTGTATCATAAGTATGTTACTTCACAACACAATGAATAAGCCTACATTCTTTTTGTGATGTTCAAGGGAATTTAAATAAATGATCAAAATCTACAATTAAACTTACCCTTTATTTAGGTTTAATCATGTTATTAATTAAAGAGAATGGGAGAAAAAAAAACTCATTGCTTATAATTAAATATGTTACAAGTAGGAAATGTAGAACTGAACACTAACCTTCTCCATAGCTATTCTAGCATGGGTTTCATAAACTTCCACCGTGAATTCATCCTGTATACCTTGAACCTGAAAAAAATTATTACATGAACTTATAAATAAAATATTACAGAGTATAAATCATTAAAATAGTTCATACAACTACAAATAATTGTGAAACAAAAACCAAATTTTTTAGGAAATGTTTCAGTCCAACTAAAATGAATAGTAGTCTTAACTATTTCAACTATTTAAAGGATATTAAGTTATGTCAAATATTTTAATGAAATCTTCAAACAATAAAGATATATTGTCTCCATAATCTTCTGGTTGATACTCAAAAGAGATGTAACATAGAATGTCATTTGATTTAACAAACATGAATATAGACAAAAAAAAAACAGAATAAAATGTTCCAGAACAAAATATCATACTATTATTTTACGAAGAGTTTTAAGTTTAGAAATAATTTCTTGCAGAGACAATTTGCTCTTTAAGACAAATATTTTGGAAGTATTGTTTATTAAAATGCACACAATGCTTTTGTAAACTAAAGGCTGCAGATATATAAAGCTTAACTATTAAATGTTAAATGTTCACTTACTGTAAGATCTTGTCTTATAGTTTTCATCTGTTCACAAGCATATCTGTAATCCATTTTGGAGGTCCAGTCATTTTTCACCATTACCAATGATTTCTTTAGCACTTCTTTAGGACGGATTTTGCTTGCATCAGGAGGCTATTAATACAAATGATCATCACTATAATAATGAGATTCCTGACAAAATATTCTAAAAATTTGCTTCCATCACATTAGCAGTTCAAACGGAACAAATTAGGGAGGGGGTGGGGAGAATGACCCTATTTTATGATGGGTGTTATGAATGTCATGAAATATGTTAGAAGTGGAAATACATAAAACAATATTATGAGCTAGCTTTCATGTGTGGCCTTGTAAATACTCAGTAACAAAAAAAAGAGAATATCATCTTTAACTCATGAGTAATTATGTAATCTACATGAAAGTATAAATGAATGTTTTATATACATACCCCTGACATTCTTAGATACTGTTTTTCAAGATCCTGACAGGTTCCTATGATATGATAACTGCTCCAGTCCATGTTGCTATCCTCATCCGACTATCAACAGAAAATAATATAAAATTTAACCACATAAGTTACATGCTTTTTACAACTAACATAGTAGTATAGTACACACACAATGTTTTGATACCAGACTGTTTTATGCACTTTGTAAAGAAAATTTCATGACCTATCAACCATCTTAAGAAAATAATTATATTTCCAAGGTGCCTATGACATTTGTCAGTCTTGCCCAAGAATTTTATAGCAAACTTATTTTTTGAACATGTTTTCATTAAATCATACCATTTATTTATAACTCCATTTTAAGACATCCTTCTATTATCTTTATTTAACATTATCTTTAACAAACTCATACTAATTAAAGAATAACCTGATGTATAAGCTTCAATACTGAAAAATAAACTGCAAAATAAACTTACATCATTAGTGGCATTAATTGAAGACACGGCAAAGTTAAGCCTTTGTTTAGGATGAGACTTGTCCAACTGATTGCCAAATCTCTTTGCTCTTGACATCAACTTCTCTGAAGATTCCTCACTGTTCTCAACTTTAAATTGGGGGAATCTACAAAAACATATTGTATCAAAATGATAAATCTAGTTAAAACCAACACATGCACCTTTTTATTACATCTTGTTACTTTTTGAATACAATTCCATTATACATGGTGCTCGTAAAATTGCATATTTATTAAGTATGTCAGAGAAACTTAGCTTACTTTTTTCCTTTAGGTGACTTGTTTTTCAAGTTCTGTTGTTTGTTTTGTTTCTTCTTCCCTAGGTTTTCGTTGGCTGGGTCTCCTGAACCTCTTCTAGTTTTGCTAGGAGTACCCCTACCTCTACCTCTGTCTTCCTTTCCACGACCCCTTCCACGACCAAACTTGCCTCGTCCTTTTGGATGCTCTACATTAAGGGAGTAGTAATCTCTTGAGGAACGACTTGATAATGAGCTACTTCGGCTACGGCTTCTACTGTGTGACCTTGACCTCCTACGCCTGTGTCTACCAGGTGAAGACATTCTTCTACGTCTACGTTCAGGTGACCTTGACCTAGATCTTGAGTATGACCTAGAAGGGGATCTGCAAGAAGCACAAAACTGTAATTATTATAAGAAAACCTTTTTTCATGCCTACATTTCTTAAATAAACATTGCAGTACTTTTATTAACTATTTGAATTTTGGAAAATTCTTCACTCACCTAGAGTAAGATCTTGATCTAGATCTGGACCTAGAGAATGACCTTCCCCTTGAAAATGATCTTCGACCTCTGCCTCTCTGGCCTGGAGTTCCTCGCCCACGCTGAAAGCGGCCACGTTGTCCACGCATGTTCATTTGACGAGCATTAAAACCTCTTCCAGACCCTGCTGTAGAAATACACATGATCATTAGCATGAATCATTCTACATAGACAAAGATGAAGTTTCAAATATTGAACAGAGCTTAAACTGCAATCCACATGTCGCAGTATGTGAAATATTAATTAGTAAGTATTCAGTAAATGCACATTTAGGGCCAGCAAAATCTGACATTGACTTACTAATCCGTTTTATCTAAAACCTTTTTTTACTTGTCCATATGATATTTATGAAGTAAACTCTGTAGAAATTTTCCTTGTCCTTACAGGCTGTGGGTTAATTTGGGAATACTGACAACCTCTGTTACATTGTATGACTAAATTTAACTCTCAAACTTTATCCATAAATATATCAATATTCAATAACACCGTGTTCCTCCAATTTCTCTTTAAAAGAAAATGATTACAGGGTCATTAAATTTACTAAATTTACTTAATCTGTTAATGTGAAAACATCCAAATAATCAGATACTACTATAGGCGTTTGATAGAATCTGATTTGACTGTTTACCTTGTGTCATTCCCATATCAGGGGATTTAGTTGCACTGCTTGTTGGCTGGGGATCCCATCTACTTCTTTTTGTTTTCGGTGTACCTCTATCCTGTACCATGCTGCTATTTGGTGTACTGAAAATGCAATATTACACATTAAAATACACTTTTTATTAGCAATTCAATTCTTAAATAAACATTTTAGTGTGTGTGTGTTTTTAAGAGTAAAATTACTATCATTGTTTTCTTTTTAGTTGTATATAGATCTAATTATCTATACAATCAGTCATATTCAATGAAATATTCTCATATTCTCATGATATTGACAGTATAAAAGTCCATCATGGACAGATTTCTTGTCATAGAAACTGGAATACATTTTGAGCTTTCATGAGCCATTTTCTACTATAAGCACAGTCATTACAACAATACATTTATGTATTATTAATCTTACAATGGAAGGGGTTCTACATCCCAGTTAGTTGTAAAAGCTTTTCCAGAAGTGAATGCATCTGTGAGTTTCTCCTTTAAGATAGCTTCCATACGATCCTTGTCTGGGTCATCTCTAACACTTGAAAATGCCTTCTGTACCCAGTTCCTGAAAATTATGTAAAATCTTAAAATTTCAGATAAATCTTTTTTTTTCTTCATTTTTTTATCTCAATTTCTACCTAAATCCAAGAGATTTCAATTTCAAAAGGGAAATACTTTTGTAATATATTTTGTGAAGAATGACATATGCCAAATAATTTTACCTTGTTTCTTTAACTTTTTATAGTTTTTTTGCCATGGTTAACAAAAAGAAGTACTGGCTATGTTCAGGGTAAATTGATTGCCATACTTTAATTAACAGATGTTAAATTACTTTTACTTAGTCATACACACCTGGCAGTATCTGGCATCATAAAAATTCTTAAATAAACATCAGAGACGCATCACTATAAAACCAACATAATGGGTTTTCAACCAGCATGAATCCAGACAAGCCTGCGCATCTGCACAGTCTGATCAGGATCCATGTTGTTCGCTTACAAACCCTATAACAAGTAGAGAAGCTGATAGCGAACAGAATGGATCCTGATCAGACTGCGCGGATGCGCAGGCTAGTCTGGATCCATGCTGGTCGCAAACACACTGTTGGTTTTGTTGTGACGCGGCTCATTTATAATTTTACTCACTTGAGAGCTGGTGGCCATTCTCCAGCTGCTTTTTCTGCCAAATCACCCTCTTTCTTACTAAAATCAGAGAGAAATGGGATAATTTATAAAAATAATCTTAGGGAAGGATATAAGTTTTATGCCTAACACACAAATTTTTCCAACACATTTCACATAATTTGAACAAAATGAAGTTGTAATAAAGGAAATGTTTTCAATTCTTATGTTATAAATAGAATCATTTTACTTCATACAACTGTCTCTTATTGTCTCAACTGTAATTGAAATAAAAAACTTATCCTGTTTTGTTATGTACAGCCAACTACGCTTATAACGAACTCAATGGGACATTTAAGCATTGTTCGATATATCCCAAGTTTGTTAAAAGCAAAGTAGCAACACTTTGCCGACTTGTTAGGGTGGGCAAATTTGTTGTGAAAAAGCCATATCTGTCATTGGTGTAATCAATATTTTACGGCAGCGGTAATTTAATGTGGGGCATTTTATTGAACAATATATTATGTACATGTATTTAGACATTGCTGATCATTAGGTCTACAAATTTAATCTAAAACTTACTTTGTTTGGTCATTTGACTGTTCATTGTTCTCAGGTTGTTTATTTTGTGGCATGTTTTGCACAGCAGGCTGGTTTGGCATGTTATTTGGAAACCGAGGTCGTGGACCTGAAGGACTGTAGAACCTCTGCTTATTCTCAAAGTTCGGTGGTGGACCTTGATTGTTGAAATTTCCTCCATTTTGCTGCATTTTATTTCTTTTTGGTATGCTGAATCTTATTCCTCCAGCACCAGGGTGCTGACCTGTAAGTGGTTATCAATTTATCATACTTAAAATATCCTTCAGTAGATGTTTTAAACAAATACATCAAATAAGATTGCTAGAAAATAATCTAATAATGGTGACCATAGGACAACTTTCCTTACAAAGACATGATTAGTCAAATGACAAGATGTTTACAACTCACCCATATTATTTCCATGCTGAAATCTTGGCCTAGAGTTCATGAACCTTGGATTAAATCCCCTTGGATCCTGTCCATCATGTCCTGGATGTGGTCCTTGAAAATGAGCTGGTCTACCAAATCCTCCTGACTGCAATATTAAAAACAAAACCTGAATACTAGTATTTTTAAGAGTTCCAATTTATTTTTTAACATGTTGAGATTTTAAGAAGCAAATTAAATATTTACATGCAATTCTAGAAACATTCATAGATCAAAACATCTCCCTGTAATTACAATATACATGTGTCTTCAGACATTGAAATATGCCACTATTAATAGTTATATCAGCTGGCAGATTGACAATATTTATATAGCAGGGAATTCCCCAGGCGCTTTTAGCGCATCGGCACCGATGCGCTAAAATTTCAGAACAAGAAATCCAGATGCGCTTAAAAGTTTCATAGCGCTTTAAAAAATGACCGATATCCCTTTCTTTTGTGTCTATAAGTTAACCCCAAATTAGCCCCATTTAGCCAAATAAACAAGCCAATATACATGTCCTGTGTAGATAATTACCCGAGGCGTATACAAACCCGATACACTGATTGCCTTTCGACTGTGTGACGTCACAGACACCTGTCATCGATGTCTGCAGACGACTGTTGGTGCACTTTCAGGTGTTGTCAATTACCGTGTATTGAGATGGGTGCAATTAAACGCGGCATGTGTGATATTTACATGTTTCAGGTAGGTGTAATAACTTTTATTGCTTTGATAATATAATTGGCATTAATTGACATGCGATATAACAGTTTGATATTTAGGTTCTTTGTCTTAATATAAGTGTAATGTTCAATTTCATCTTTCACTTTCTTATGATCGTTACGTCTAAGCAGTACTGTAGTATTAAGATTTCAAAAAAATAATATGTCTAACACGAATAAGGGAAGCCTAGTTCACTATCAATTTTAAGAGGTTTTTTTGTGAGCAATGTCGTTGAAACTGTCTCAGGATCATTTTGCTTTTTTTTTACTCTTGAATTAAACTGCATAGATATTCAGAAATAAATTTGGTTGATGGCTACTTTAACATTGAAAATATTTACGACTGTTGATTATCAACTTGCAAATGATTGAAAACAACAACAAAAACTTTACACCAACAATCCCACTTAGTGACAGCCAATTGGTCATTTTCTTTTTTAATTAAAAAAATATCTTGTAATCTGTTTCTGTTCATTGAATCCCCAAAATGAAAAAAATATTAACTTTGCAGGCCCTCTTTATTCGAGCCTGTTCATGGACAGCTTTGTGAAGTGCAATCTACTGTCCTACCCCTTAGCATTGGTTTGTCAGGACATACAGGAGCTGGCCTGCAGGCACTTTGGTGTAGATATGGAGCAGTGCCGCAGCCACTGGCACCAGGTACGTGCCAGTCTAAAGGGGACTGATCAGTCAGCCGACCAGACCATGACCTGGATTACTGGCAACCTTTCTACCAGTCATCCAGCTCTTTACAGAATTGCTGCTGTGGGTCTCCTCCTCCCAACCTCTACTGCAGGTAAGCATTATTAAATTCATTCATTCTTGAACATTAATGAAATTCCAATGACAGTTGCAGATGTATAACACTTTGCTAGATGTTTTTCAACATTTCAAATATAAATTTTTTTACTTAGTTAAGTTTAAACAGGCTGGAAGTTTTAAATTTTCAAATATTCACATCAAACAAACAATATAAATATAAGACATGAGGTTAACATAAATGATTACTTTCATTTATTAATTTCAGATTTTGAGCGAGGATTCAGCTGCCTGAAGAGAGTTAAGACTGAAAACAGGAATTGTCTCTCTGTTAAAGTTCTAAACTATCTTCTTGCCGTCTCCCTGTAAGGACCCCCATTAGAATCTTTCAACTTTGAGAAGGCAGTCAAGGCATGGAAGGACAACAAACTAGAAGACAGGCCCTCTTTTAATGATGTTATTGAAGAAAAAAACAACTGAAATATACTCATTTAAATAGGACACACACATACATATAAATGTTGATCACATTTTGTGAACTTGTGTTTATATATAATTGTTTATTTATTTGAATTGTTGGAAATGTAAAAAGTAAATAATAAAAATTAAGAAAATGTTTATCAAGTGAAAAGCTTTCATTATTTGTTTTAAAACAGCCCACAGCAGTATCTTGACACCTTAAATGGCAAAAATTTTCGACACGCGGTATGGGGGTCAAGACCCCCTCCCGCACCCACCCCCGTCTTATTAAAAAATTGTAGCGCTTAAAAAAAATCCTGGGGAATTCCCTGATATAGTTGTTATTGACAGCAGAATTAGTTTTTCAAACATATATAATAATGAAAACCATATAACAAGGAACACTTACCCACATGCCAGGTGGACCGTTGTTTTGCTGCATCCCACCAAAAAACCTAATGCAATATAAATTCAAGATATATTTTTTCGTTTCATTGTTATGAATATCTTACAGTTTTTTTTGTTGTTTTCTTTTAAGTAAAATGTAAATGTTTAAACTAAATTATAACTACTGTGTTTCATTTCCATAAAAGTTAAACCTCAATAAAATCGAACAGAGGCCATAACATAATAATAATAAATCTCAAATCCTCTACAGAATAATAAAAGTGTTATTTACTGGTATGTAATCATTTTCAAGTTGTTATTGCGTAGAAACCAAGCCATACAAATTCCAACAAAATAATAATCCTGTTTGTCCAAAATAAAATATATAAAGTACACATACGGTGGTTGATTGTGCATGTTCTGGTTCTGCTTAAAGTTGTTATATTGCTGATAGTACATTTCTTGTGGAGACATTTCTGGCCTGGGTGGCATTCCTCCACCATTTAAGAAGTTACCTCCACCACCATTCTGCATTGCATCTGATTGCTGATTTTGACCTTTCTTCGGGGATACTGCTTCAAGGGCCTTTCTCGCTGTCTCCCATATTGGGTTATCAAACACTGTAGGATTTTCCATTTCATTCATTTCCCGATTCTACAAAATAGAAAATTTCACTTGAATGAATTCTTATAAAATAGATAATAGTATGCAATATACAACAAGAGCACGGCTAGTGCCTTTTTTATTATGATGATAATTTAGAACATGGACCTTGCCAACTGATGACTTGATGAAGTATCTCATAATAATTTGTATACTTAATTGTGCCCTATGTTGAAGAAAATTGGCAGAAACATTCAATGCATTTTGATTTTTAAAAATATCCAACAGGTTTCATTCCTATTGGGCATCTGAGACTTCTACTTAATCAGAAGAAGGACAAAAAACAATGTAGGGCACAAGACGGTATGTGCAAATGAATTTTTATAGTTTCTCTGAAATTCCTGACAACTTCATCGTCGGATACCCACGGCCAAACCATTATCATTCATCAGCCGTGGGATTTTTTGCCGATATTCAGTCGATTAGAGGTGTGTCAAAGGCAGCTATTTCATTGGCTGCCTCACGATTTCATGAGGCGATTAAAACCAATCAAAACGCTCGTTCTGTACGACGCTCGGTATTACAGACAATATTGCGACAACCATAGACGACGTAAAAAGTTTAACATCGAAAAATTAAACGATTTCCAGCAAGAAAGTATAGATAATTTACTTTTACAGCGTGATTTTTCCTTTATGATTGATATCTGCTTGCAGAAGAACTAATTTGGCGATAGTTTTTGCCAATGATTTTAGCAAGACACGTGCAACAGTTTTTAACCGTGGGCGCTGCCATTTTTTTTTTCTTATTGTTTTTTACCTCCGCTATTGAAGAATATAGATTTGTTAAACGCGATGTCATTGGTAGATATTTTACGCACCTGTTGCTGTATATCGACGCAAATCGATTCATTTTACCCATGGTTGATTGCATGTTATGTGACATGTTTATCAATCGTGGGTATCCGACGATGGACAACTTTTCACAAAGCATTCTGATTCTCAGGACCAAGTGCTGTTAAAGCACATCTACTTCCTGAATGTAGGACAAAACCCCACCAGTTAAAACCCCACCACTCAAAATTTTATAGAGTGGACAAAACCCCACCACTACATTTCATAGAGTGGACAAAACCCCACCACTAAATTTTACAGAGTGGACAAAACCCCACCACTTCAGTTTTATAGAGTGGACAAAACTTTCTTGTAAACATGTTAAAAAACAAACAATTGTGCATCAGCAGAAACTCAAAATAATGTGTGAACAACTCATCAATAAGGAGTTACAGTTTGTAACACCTTTTTGCAATCAAAACATCAATAAATAATCTGTTTTGTTCTTCAGGAATTTGGATTAAGTTTTTTTTGTACAGTTTGTAACACCTTTTTTGCATATTGCACATGCAAGATGTACATGCATTGTTAATAAAATTGTTCATTCTTATATTACACAAATGTTATATTGAAATTAAAAAATAAAATGTGAAAAAAATGTGTGTATTATATATATTATACTTCATCAAATCTTGCCCAATAAGTGGTGGGGTTTTGTCCACTCTGTGAAATTTAGTGGTGGGGTTTTGTCCACTCTATAAAATTTAGTGGTGGGGTTTTGTCCACTCTATAAAATTTTGAGTGGTGGGGTTTTAACTGGTGGGGTTTTGTCCGTCTTCCCTACTTCCTATGTCATGTGACTAAATACATGATGTGTAAGCTTGCAATACAGTGATCAGAAAGTAATAGGTGCTGAAAATTACAACAACCCATACATAATGAATTGAATAGGCTTGTAACACAGTTATAATACCCTCATTCCGTTTTACCAGAGTGAAAAATTATGTTGAAAAACTGGCTTGGCTGCCAAGCTAATGCCTTTAAATGGAAATCGTATATTTATTCATAATTTTCAATAATAATCCATGACGATACCGGGACAATATCAATAGACTAGATCAGAGTGTGAGAGGGAGTATATGACTTGTACTATTTCATTATAATTTTCTGCTTTTTATGTTGGAAACGACATGTGAACGAAGCGAAATAATTTATCAGAAATATTGTGTCTAAATCCAGGGCTACAGTGAAATATTGCAACTAATTATTACGGAATATTGTTACAGAAATAACAAATTTAAGCATTCCACTGTACCTGTAAGTCGGAGAGAACCATAAGCAGCGTTTATTTTGTCGTTTTGCGCGTTAAATAATTCTTTAATCAAATAAAAATGGCTGCGTAAAATATTTCTGCCACTCGGAACACCTTGCCGATTATCTCAATCACAAATTTCCGGTAATTTCCGTGAAGGATCGGCAAGTAAATTTACGCATTCACCATTATTACCGAAAAGAACCGAAAAGAACATCTCGCAGGAAGTTTACCATTTGAAAATGTTAACATTCCACCACCCATGTTCACTCATTTTACAATTAAAGTACATGCATTGAAAATTTGAAATTGTATTTTGAAAAAAAAATAAAAAAAAAAAAAAAAAAAAAAAATAAATAAATAAATAAATAAACTTCTAAGTCCCAGGTACAATCTGTAATATCAGCGAAGTTTACCATTTGGAAATGTTAACATTTTTAGTTGTGAAACCACCACCCCTGTTCACTCATTTTACAATTTAAGTACATGCATAGTCATACAAATTTGCAAATTTGAAATTGTATTTTGAAAAAAAAAAAATAAATAAATAAATAAAATAAATAAAAAAAATAAATAAATAATTATTTATAAATAAATAAATGAAATAAATAAATAAATAAATAAATAAATAAATAAATAAATAAATAAATAAATAAATAAATAAATAAATAAATAAATAAATAAATAAATAAATAAATAAATAAATAAATAAATAAATAAATAAAATGCAAACTCTGTATCCTCACTGAAATTGAATACCCCTCAGAAATGAGTTTCTTAACCTAAGATACTGTACTGTATTTACAAGTTCAATATGTGGCATATGGCATTGATTATATAAAAAAAAATTAAATTGTCATTAAAAAGAAACGTTGTGTGGTTCCCAATTTGGCATGTTTCAGTTTTAATAAAAAAATGTTGCATGTGAACATAAAGCATATAGATTTTATTATTTAATGTACACGATATGGCTTTAGTTGTACAAAAATTGCAATATCAACATTTTAGCATATTTTCTGTGATGCATTGCATCAATGAATTATCTTTATCTTTTTCGTCGTCGGATATTCACGGCCGGACCATATGACATGTTAATCAACGATGAATGTTTTATAAGAAAAAAAGCAATTTGATTGATAGAATGGCTTGATTGGAGCATATTTGTCATTCTACCAGCGGAATTAAGGTGGCGTGCAATATGAATGAAAATTAATTGTTTAGTTTGGTTATATTTTCTTGGTTTTATTGAAAATATAACCATAACATTGAAATAAACATTTTAAAAGATAATTTATTCACTTAGCACTATATACTTGCCTAGAATTTTCAATTTAGATAAAAGAGAATTAAAATAGAAAACCCTGAATTAGACACGGTAATAACACTTGATGATGCGATGACACGTTTGCGTTTGTACGAAGGGGAATCATGAGATGAAAGAATGATGAAATAACGACATGACAGCCAATTGTTAGTATGCATGTTTGGCTTTCCAAAAAAAAAAAAAAAAAAATTTTTTTTAGAAACTGTGTTTACCTGTTTCAGCTTTGTTTCGGTCGATATGGCTCTACAACTAAACACATGGCCAAAATGTGAAAAAGCCACCGTTTAGTAATGGTGTTTGTCCAAAACTGTCTATAAATAACACAGTTATCGCACATTTAAGAAATTTAATTATTTGACCTTCAAGGTCATTGCCGTTTCAAAGTCAAAATACCGAATTATTCAAAATGTCTTTTTTGTTATTAAGTGATGTTGCCTTGTCCATGAATAAATCAATTAAATCCGTCTATTACAAAGTTATAGCCAATTCTAGCAAAATCTTCAAGGTCAATGTCATTTAAAAGTGTTGGTTAGATCCAGCTTGATCGCCTTGGAGGTGTTTTTTAAATACTTTATCATTAACAATGTTAATCTAATAGCAAACTTGAAGCAAAATACAATAAATCACTGTTATCCTGTGTACATACCACATAAATAATCAGGAAGCCTAACAATGTGATGAATAATTAGAGGATATACGCATGCATTTCAGTTCCCATCAGAATTTGTTGAAATCCAGTTAACAGTTGTCGGGAAATAGTGCGGATACTAATGTAACTGATTAATCGGGTATTAGTTGAATGATCCGAACGGGAAACGAAAATAGTCTGAATATCTCCTTATGCATGGTATTGAATGTCCCACAGAGGTTCATTTGATTGATTTGCCTCAGAAGTTCGAGATGGGATGTTACGAAATGATAGGAAAAATGAAAATCAGGTATTGCACCCTGTTATAGTGAGTATTAATGAAAGTAATTGGAGATTAATTGTAAACCAGATCGAGCAATCAGTGATCACATGTGTCGCCTGATGATAGCCAATTAAGCAGTTGTATTTAAGGGTGATTGACCAGTTTGTTCCCTATATGTCACCGATACTTTGTAGCATGTTGTAGCTACAGTGTAGAAGGCGACACAAAATCATCAACAGACAAAGACGACGGAGCCTTGATCCCAGCTACTCTGTATCATTTTTTGTCCATTGATTTTTGCTTTGATAATACTTAGCTAGCTAGTTTCATTTTATCCAGCATCTTTGCTTTATAATTATTGCGTTTCACATGAGTTTAAAGTGTGTTCATAAGAGGCGACTAAATAGGCTCCAATTACTGGAGTTTCTCCATCTCTTAGCTCGAGCAAGTGAGGTGGTTTTGACCCCTGGTGTTGCTTTTAAGTTTTTAACACCCGAGGTTAGCCAATATCATCTTTCTACGCCATTTCATTAAAATTGTGATGGTGGGACGTAAAAACAAACAAAATTAGTATTTATTCATTTTACACTTAATATAATAAACAATCAACATTCTTTCTATAGTCTGTTTTACAGCTGCAACGTTTATTAATCAAATAACAATACTTTTCATCAAGCAAACATTAATACTACATAGAGTAACTTTCAAAGAAACACACAACAACGTGAATAACTCCTGTCATACAATACAAATCTTTGCTTTGCAATATTACGTTATCATTCTTTCTTAAAAAGATTAAGGCAGCGGAATGAACAATAACAACATCATAATATTTATTCTATCTCACTTCTGGATCTGATATGGACATTTTAGGGTCACATGTAAATGAAATGGTTATAGCGTATCTCACTCCAGTCTCAAGCTTTTCTACATAATGAATATTTTCAGACCCGGATGTGAAAAATGATACACGACCTGAAAATAAAAGATATTTAAAACAGGTTTAAAGAATGTTTAAATTTGTGAAATTTCTTAAAATAAAAGACATTGAATGAAAGAAACCATTCAGTATGTGAGTAGTAATTACAGTTAGTATTTTCAAAGTTTTAGCACTTTGTATTTCAAATCACAGATGTCATCGTACATCACAGAAAAAAATACTCATAGAGTTACCTTTTCAAAAAAGTACTTACTGTACTACATATTATCATTTAAATTAAAAAAAATTAACTTAGTCCAACTATATATCTAAACTTGTTGAAAAGGAAGAATAATATAAAAACCTAATCTTGGTTCAATTGCTGTTTCTTTCTCCCCATCAACAAATATAAAGCGGCCGCCAGTAAAATCTGCACCGTATGTGGTTAGATATAATAATGATGTGTAATGAAATGATCCATATGTGATCTGAAAGGCGTACAATAAATACTTTAATAATGATAAATTACATGTACATGAAATGTCAATTATTTTTATGAAATATTTTAATAATTTTTTTTAAAAACAAAACAAACAACAACTGTAATGTTTGGTACTTTGTATGATCAATAGTCCACAATAATCCAATGACATGAAAGTCATGATATAAACAACTAACACGAAGTGTGTCTTGACTGATTAATTTACTAATTCCAAATTTAATGCGCCGGAGCTGCATTAATTTAGGCGGGAATACATGTTACAGAGAATCATGGGAAGTATAGACTCGCTATGGTGATGAATTATAAGTACATAATTCCACAACAACAACAAAAACAAGTACATGTAACAAGAAATCTTTATTTTACGAAATAATTACATTTGTACTACATATATGAAAAAAAACCCACAAAGGGCCATCATGATTCTGCCAAAAATGATTAAATAACATGAGGGCAACAATATACGTCAGAGCAAAAATACCCCAGGGAATGAAGAAGAAATTGTTTACACCCAGCCGCCCGCCGTTGATATTGTATTTCATTAATCTAATAACCAAAGTGTTCTTATTGTAAAATTTGGCAAATATAACACGAAAACATGACGAATGAGACCGACACCTCATTTTCATCTACAAAGAATATTTCTATACAGTTTGAATATATAAGGATCATACAGACTTCAATAAATACAGTCACTTGTTCATACCTTATCTATATGTTTGTGCCAGTACTCGTCGTGTGCTGTTTTTGCTTCAGTGGTATTCATACGAGAGAAAAACGTGGGCTTTGTCAAATAAACACTAGATTTCGATATTCCAAAATACTCCGATATTGCTTGATGTATTTTGTTCTTCACTCGTCTAAAAATATACAAGAAAAAATGTTAATAAAGAAAAACTAAATTTGGAACCCGCATCTACTAAAATGAGTTACATAAATTATTCATTCATTCAAAATATTATTCGACAATTGGGGAGTAATGTGCAAGATAAATTGAATGTATGCTTCATCAACCAATGCTCAAGTTAAAATTTTCATATCCCGTTATTAATAACAAGAGCGATCAGTGATCACATGTGTCGCCTCATGATGGCCAATTTCATGTTGGGACAAGTTTTGTGACAGACGGACAGACAGACGGACAGTGCACTACTAGACTTCGTACTGATCATTCCTGTAAAGTTTGGTGGAGTAGTCCGGACAAGCTTTTGTGAATCTGGCAACACACAGAAAAAAAACACCTTTTTATCAAAGGGCCATTACTCGGCCAAAAATCATTCAACAGGAAAACCCGTGCAATATGCGCAAGGACTTGAGCTACAGATCAATCCTGTAAAGTTTCATTGAAATTACATTAGTGGTATAAGAGAAGTAGTCCGGACAAACTTTAAAAATAAAAATTATAAAAGGGCCATAACTCTGACAAAAATCATTGATACGGAAAATGCTGACAATATGCACAACTAGACTTGGTACTGATCATTCCTGTAAAGTTTGGCTGAAATTGCACCAGTAGTTTATGAGGAGTAGTCCGGACAAGTTTTGTGACGGACGGACAGACGGACAGACAGACTACGGAGAAGTGATCCCTATATGTCGTAGAGGCGACACAAAAATTATACATTTAAATATCTAATTGTCATCTAGTAAGATTTGTTTTTAGTTTTATCTATATCTATAAAAGACAGACCTATACATAGCAAAATCTTCTTCTTTGAAACCATCTCCATCCGGTAAGATCCTATAAAAAGTAACAATTCAGTTGAATATGGAATATTGTTTTTTGATTGATTTTGTTTTGGTTTTGCGTCGCAACTTTTCCAGCGAAGATCTCAGGGCACTTGAGTAGAACCACCGACGTTCTGGAAGATAGATGGATAGCTTTCTCACATTATGAAAGAATCCGAAGACGCTTGCGCCGGTCCAGCCTACAGCGGTAAGTGAATACAATGTACTGTGAAAGGGGATTTATTTACGAGTCGAAAAAGTACATCAATTTAAATATGCACTGCATACATTCTACATGTAAAAGGCGGTAAGTTAATTTTCTTTAAATATCAACTGAATATCTTACTTGTATATATTGACGAATTTTTCACCCATAGATAAAGCACCTGAATGTAAGTCTAGAATTGATGCCTGTAAACAAATCACCAACATATAATTATAAATCTCATATTACACTATAGAACTAAAGCAGTCATATGCCACAGCAATGGCACTCACAGAACATTTCTGGGATGCTAGATCTAGGTGAAAATTACAATTACATCAGCTCATTTTGATTTTATTTTATTTAACAGTGCAAATTATTTTTACTTTGAGACATAGGAACTATTTATAAAAGGAACGATGCATCCTATTTCTGGAAAGAACGTTTTTCATTGCTGATAAAATATTAACTTTCTGCTGCATATATTTTGCAGGTATCAAAACAGGTATTTAAAGTAGCAAGCGCTCAATTTTTTTTAACCATTGCATACCAAAACATAGCAAAAAAACCCTTCCACATGAATTCTATGCTAAAAAATTTAGTTAGTCACTAAACACAAATTTTTGAAATAAAAATATAGATGCAAAAAGAACATTATTAATTTAATTAGTTACGTACCCCACCAGTAGATCCACCGTATGACAAGCCCTTTTTAGCAAGACTGAAATTAGTAAACATTGCTAGATTAATGGAAGAAAAGACAATTTGCGATGCGTTTGCTAGCATAATCTACTATATAAACTAATGTGATGAAGATACAAATAAATCGTTTACGAAAAAAAACTTTGAATTTTAACAGCTCCAAACCACAAAAGCAAAATAAACAAGGTCGTATCGACTTAGTTTAATGAATTATAATTTATATGTAAGTATTCTCTTGCCAGACTAAACATAAAACATAACTAATATTGATTAGGAAATCGGTATAAAAACTGCACAATCATATTTTTTTTAATATAAAAAAAATCAAATAGTCCTGTCACAATAATATGTAGAAACCATAAACATGTACATGTACATTTGTATACCTTAACAAATACAGTGCCTCTTCTTCAGTCACTAAGTTATCCATGACAACACGTGCACATTTTTTTGGTTTGCATTCTACAAAATTATAATTGACTATGATTTAACTACTATTTAACAAGATATTTACACGATCGTCGTCCGACATACTGACATACTTTCTATAAGAACTTTGCAAAAGGGCGGGCTAGACAGGCATGTCAATGTTTTTACGGACGTACTCACAAAATGGTACTTATGTGACTTTTCCTTTGATCTTTTTTGCCATTTTTTAGTTACACAAGGCTTAAAAAAGACACACAAATAAAAACGGAATGAATAGGATCAAAGAGAATATACTGTTTCCCATTGTTCTCTAAGTCACACAAGTACCTCTGGGTTCGTACGTCCCTTTTCATTAAATACTCGTGACGTATATAGTTTTATAGACACGGCTGCTACCAATTTGTTAAGAAGAAATCAATTTTTTTTCTCATAAATAAAAGAAATTTGCTGTATTATAAAAACGTCATGATGATTCCTGACAGGTTATATGGCCGTATATAAACGGTTGTTTCATTTTGCAATATTCTCGTCTGGCGGCTCGGATTATATATACAAACAACCGTTTATATAGGGCCATATAACCTGTCGAAAATCTAATAATGTACCTGTTTCTCTACCTGTTCATTTCCGTTTTACAGATAAATGCAGGCATCTGGCACACGGTAAGCCTATAATAAGGATACATGTAGGTGTTTGGCTAAAACACAAGAATTAAATTTGATTTTCATTCATTAATATTACAAGTTATCTTAGTAAACATCGGCCATTCCAATTCTACAGTGACGTAATTATTTACCTTCAAAAGTTTCCTTTTTGTAATCACCGGAGCAGTTAACAGAATATGTAAGTTGACTGCTTAGTTGAGCTGCTGGTGCAAATGTTGAAATTTTACTACTGGGTTGACTGAGAAATGTCAAGTATATACCCAAACATATTCCAATGACACTAAGAACTGCTAGAATATAACCACGTGACGTCTTGCCATCTTCTTCCCTTCTAAAAAAACACAAATTACATGTACATTGCATATATATTCTGATACTGGCTGTACATGATACATGCAAGATTCATAATTAATTGTTTTCTTGATTTAACTAAAACATATTAACCATTTTACCGTTGCATACAAGGCTTAAACACCTCTGCGGATGTTTCTAAATTCAAGATTTTACCATTTCATGTTAAATCGGTGCTAGGGGGTATGGACGGTAGCTTGCGCTCTTCAGTGCCACCAATGAACAGGCTCAATCAAACCTAGCCTGCAACATTTTCAATTTTGCCGTTCGAGGCTTCTTTAGGGATTCTTATTCACACTATTTAATGCAGATAAACTTCTGGCCTAAAATAAGAGAAATGCCGACATACTCGCTTTAGCTACCGGCTTAAAAACTTCGTACCCAATGCAATTCGTACCAATCATTACTGTGTTAGTAAAAGTTTATATTCAGATGTTTGCTTCATACATGCAAAACGATTACATGTTATGGGTTTCAAAATAGAATTTTCATTACACATGCATTTGACTTAACTTAATGGTAAAGAATAATTTGAATTTAACATTTTAATTAAAGAGTTTAAATCGTAACTTTTTGAGTATCGACATTCATTTACATTACAAACCTTTTCGTTTTTCCTTTCTGTGAAACTTTGTTGCTGCCAGTGCCTCTAGATTTCCTTTCCCGTACCGGTTGTTTCATTTTAAAGCATGTATCTTATAGTGATCATTATATAAACAGATCTGAAAAGCTAAAAAGAAAAATACACGTGAAACGAATGTTTACATTCTAGGCGGAAGTTCACGCTTTTCCACGTTACGTAGAGCGCTGTGGTGAATTCCGATGCACTCTCGGTAGTAATCGGTAATACTCGGGGGTTCTCGGAATTCTTTTAAAGAGGCTTTCTCAAATGCATGATTTGTACTTTTCGCTTGAAACACGCAAGAATTTCAATTCAGTTGACGAAACGGTTAATTTATATTTGGATTTTGAAATAAAGAATTATTCTTTGCTATTTCTATATTCGACACGATATGCCATGTTATGATTCGATATTAGGTATCTAGGTGTATATAAATCTAGAATTTTAATGGAACACGAAAATATTTTACTCAGCTTAGGCCTACTTTCAAATACGTTCCCACTACTGTGAGACAAATAAGTAATAATTTTCAGCATATTGTTTGATTTGAAACAATCTGATAAAAACATTTTATTCACAAAGCAAAATAGTTTGATGATCGTAACCCCAAATACATATGTACAATTTTATAATTATACGTCATAGGTCCTATATAGGCCTGCCTACATGTATGTTTATTAAGGATTTCAAATCTACAACATGCTGAGAAGTTATGTTTCTTGGACTATTAGAATCAAAAGCCTCTCAAAAGATTATATTAACCGGTGAATGGCGCTATCTAAACTTCTTAGTAAACGAGTCTTGGAGAAACAAATACATTTTTTCTGACAAAGCGTCTTGCGCTAAAATAAAGTGCATGCTCTAAAGAACTGAAGTGGTCAGATTTCACAGTTATTGATGTTGGCCGGTCGCCCACATTCCACGCTACATCAGTATTTCTGAATAATATACTAGTCTTGACCTTTTCCGTCCTCGTGCACATCTTTATATCCCATTAACTGACCTCTTTCGCCTTTCTCATCATTTCTTTACATTATTACCGTAGCAATTTACTTAATACGCTCATTTTGTATGCGGTCATATTGTGCTATGGGTCTCTCGCTGGCAATTTTGTTTATTAATTCAGTCTGTTAAAGCCATGTATTTCCTGTAGATTTTACCAGACAGTGATACCATTTGATAGCAAACGACGAGAGATTTGCGTTAAACGATTTCTGGGACTTGAATGTACAGCTTGTTCAGATTACTTTTAGGATATATATTGGAAATACGACAGACACGAGTAAGTTTTGGCTTTATTTGATCGATATTTTTTGTGTCAGGCTGATCTCTTTGGGTATATTTAGTAACAGTCTGCGAGATTGCCCAAAAAGAAAAAAACTTCATTAATATTCAATTTTTGTAATATAAGTCTATTTTTATAAGAATTGTGAATATACAATTGAAGAAATCATTGCCATGCATTATCGGGACGCAAGCTGCATGCAGGGTATGCATTGAAAAAAAAGAGATGTACTTAGATAATATGTTCAATTTATGTTGTTTATTATAACTGTCCCCTGATACAAAAATCGAGGACACTCGAGGGCATGTGGGTAAGAAGTACAAACGTATAGTTATTATTCATTGATCATAAATTAACATGGCATCCTGCTGAGATAAAATTTGAATCCCCCCCATCACACATTTTGTTTAATATTTCACTCAGTGCAAATTGAGTTTTCTCGTTCAAGAATCATATTGTTTGAAATTGAACTTTTATATCTAGAAATGTGAATAAACCTCTTTGACTTTGGGTCCTTGATTTAGAACAGCCAAATCGTTTATGCAAATGGGTGTGCTCCGCTTTGAATTTGGAACTGCATACATTTAAAATTTTAAGGGATTTCAAGATCAAAATGCTAACACCCTGCCACTAGAACTCAGATAAGAGTAGAAATTTAAAATCACAGCAGACGAGATAATTAAAATCACAGCAGAGGACAGCAGGCACTTATAACGTACGGTTTTAGAAGTTTCCGGATTTCAGAAGTTCCGGAATTCGGAAGTTACACTGTATTGTGCTTTTTATGCTAAGAGGATTATTATAGCATTTAATTTTCAGAAACAATGTCTGTAACGTTTGTATTGATCACTTCCTGATTACGAGAACTGTCAAATGTCACCATTTTATCACACATGCGGTTCTCTTACAGAGTAAAATCGAACAAGTGTTGTGCTTATTCTCATCAGGTATTACCATGATTCAAACAGAAACATTATATCCCTAATCATTATCAATGAAGCTGTGACCAGGAGACACAATTTCTCGTTGACCTCTTTCACAATTATTTCTAACTAAAGGCATTTCAACAGCATAACAGATACCAGTGATACTCATTAACTTGATCCATCTGAAAACCATATCACTGCCCTGGCAATAACGTAGAACTATTTTGTATCCGTGACTGTACGTACCTGGCATCGGCATCCTCATTTCTGCCACAAATTCGATCCGTTTTAAAAGTTCTGGTTTTTCTACGGTTCTACATTTGTCATCAATATTGTCGTCAAAAATGTTATACATGATGTCGTTTTAATCATCGTTATATCATCTCTTCATCACCCTGATCACACCATCGTATCATATCCTCACAACATCATCATAATTATCATATCCTCACCACACTGTCATATCATACCCTCATCACACCATCATATATCATATCCTCACCACACCATCATATTCCCTCATCACGCCATCATACCACATCCTGATCACACCATCATATCATACTGTTGTCACACCATCATACCACACCATAATACCATACCCTCATCACACAATCATACCACACCCTCATCACACCATCATATCACACCCTTATCACCCCATAATATCATATCCTCACCACACCATCATATCATACCCTCACCACACCATAATATCACACACTCATCACACCATGATATCATATCCTCACCACACCATCAAATCATATTGTTGTCACACCATCATACCACACCCTTATCACACCATCATATCACACCCTTATCACACCATAATATGATATACTCACCACACCACATCATCATATCATATCCTCACCACACCATCATATCATACACTCATCACACTGTCATATTACACCATCGTCACACTATCATATCAAACCCTCATCACACCATCATACAATATCCTCACCACAGCATCATATCATATCCTCACCACACCATCATATCACACCCTCATCACACCATAATATCATACCCTCATCACACAATCATACCACACCCTCATCACACCACAATACCACACCCTCATCACACCATAATATCATATCCTCACCACACCATAATAGCACACGCTTATCACACCATAATATCATACCCCCACCACACCTTAATTCCACACCCTCATCACACCATAATATCATACCCTCATCACACCATAATATCTCACCCTTATCACACCATCATATCATATCCTCACCTCACCATCATACCACACCCTCATCACACCATAATATCATACCCTCATCACACCATCATATCACACCCTCATCACACTGTCATATCACACCCTCATCACACCATCATATCATATCCTCACAACAGCATCATATCATATCCTCACCACACCATAATATCACACCCTCATCACACCATAATATCATACCCTCATCACACTATCATACCACACCTTTATCACACCATAATTTCATACCCTCATCACACCATCATATCACACCATCATATCATACCCTCATCACACCTTCATACCATATCCTCATCACACCATAATATCATACCCTCATCACACCATCATATCACACCCTCATCATACTGTCATATCACACCCTCATCACACCATAATATCATATCCTCACAACAGCATCATATCATATCCTCACCACACCATAATATCACACCCTCATCACACCATAATATCATACCCTCATCACCCTCATATGACACTCTTATCGCACCATAATATAATATCCTCACAACAGCATCATGTCATATCCTCACCACACCATAATATCACACCCTCATCACACCATAATATCACACCATCACCATCATATCCTCATCCCACCATCATACCACACCTTCATCACACAATAATATCATATCCTCACCACACCATAATATCACACCCACACACCTTCATCACACAATAATATCATATCCTCACCACACCATAATATCACACCCACACCACACCATAATATCACACCATCACCATCATATCTCTCATCACACCATCATCACGTCCTCCAGTAAGTTCTGTTTGTCACAGTCCTTACATTCATCATTTATACCAATGCAACTTATAATCCTATCTACCATTACCACCATCAGAATAATCATTTCCCTTCTGTCATTTATAGCATCATTATCTTAGTTATTATATTTGATATCAGCGATGCAAATGTCCAGATCCTCGTTGATGTCATTACTGGTATTGTGTATCTTTAGTCACTATACTTTATCGTACTATCTGGTTTAGTTATGCTTATCGCAACCCTGTCACCACTGTCATCATGATTTTCTTTATCATCATCATCGTCGTTGTCACCATCATCATCATCATCGTCGTCATCATCATCGCCATCAGGACAAGGCAGTGACTTTGACGAAGACGACGAGTGCAATACCCAGTGTTTCCGTATTAGCTGGAAATCAGATAATTAACAAATGAACCGCGTCATGACAAAACCAACGTTATGTGTTTGCGACCAGCATGGATCCAGACTATCAGTTTCTCTACTTGTAATAGGGTTTGTAAGCGGACAGCATGGATCCTGATCAGACTGTGCGGATGCGCAGGCTGGTCTGGATCCATGCTGGTCGCAAACCCATTATGTTGGATTTGTCATGACGCGGCTCAAATGCATATGACTACAATTATCGCTGTCCATGGAATAATTTACATCACAATCATCACACTGTTACTCCTTCATTATTCATAATAAGCACGTAAAAAATGGACTTTGGGTAAATATTTCCATGCCACCGAGCCATTTATATATGAATTGGTTAATAACCAGCCACTCACGGTTTACATTTTACCATAGTAACGACATTTCATTTTTTTTCTTTTTCAGATTTTAGTGGTTATTAGACGAGTTGAGTTTAACAATGGCAGATATCCAAATGATGGAGGAAAAATGGCGCATTGTCTTCAAACTTATTGATATTGATAAAAACGGACTAGTAACCGTTAAGGACCGCGACGACTGCAAAAACAACTTTAGTAATCTATCGCCACAAGATTGCGTTCAATTGTCCGCACATCTAGACCAGTTCTGGGACAACTTGATCTTCCATGGAGAGAGTCCAAATTGGAGTCAAGAGATCAACGAGGACGAGTTCGTTTCAAGGTTCAAGGACGTTTATCTAAAGGACAAGGCAATAGTACAGCAAAGAGTGGGTGACGCATTGAACAATTTACTTCATGCTGCTGACTTGAACAAAGATGGGGTATTCACATTTGAGAAGTTTTTCAAATTTCATGAGGCATTTAATTTAGGACATGACGTCGTCGTACGAACCACCTTTGATTTGGTCGGCCCTTCTTCTGATGACACTTGCACTTTTGGAATGGTATACGATTTCTATGTAGAACTCTTCATCGGTGAAGACAAAGAAAAGTTTGAATCTTTGAAAAATGCGTATCGTGCAATTGGCATGCTATAAAGGAAAACTATGAAATATGATGGAAATTTGTATAAAGTTACGGTTATTGTTGCAAAGGTCTTTTATATTTGAACATTTATACATGTATTAACTTTATTATTTAAAGTGTGATTTTGAGAATAAATTTTGTGTAATACTCGCTTTAAATAGTGTCATTTTTTTTAAACATTATATTCACGCGTTTGCGTGTGGTCAAGAATGTTCCCTCATTTTTGGTTGCTTTGGATACAAATTGGTCAGTTTTGTTTTTTCTTCTCAAAGAAACGAATAACAGACCATTATACGCTATAAATGATGAAGACTGTATAAGATCTATATTGTGATCTGTCATTATCTCTTTAATTCATAATTGATGAGGCACGTTCACCATTCCAGAGATTGTATTACAGTATCTATACTTGAAGTCGAAAAGACAATGGTAAAAGTAATTTACAATTATATATTAGAGAATTTGCCTAAAGTAATTTTCGAATCCTACAAGGCCAATTTATAATGTGGCGCAATGAAGACGCATGAAATCACACTAGAGAAAAATCAGTTTCTTTAAGATAGTGCTCTGCCATTCTTTTCTTTCCGCCGTCACTTCTATGTCAGCAACAGGTAGTTAGTTCACCAGTAGTCCAAAATGTTGACGTAACAGTTTATTAAGCGGTAATTTTCTCAAAGTAACGTCATATATACGTGACATAAGACAAGCATGAAAATAATAAACAACAACAATAACAACAACAAATCAAATAAAAAAATGTTGTTTTTATTTTTCTATATGAATACGTTGTAAACAAATTTTGTTTATTTGTTCACGTGTTATTACAAAATGTATGTTATAAAATAACAAAATAAAAGTTATGCTCTCTTCTGTATTTTTACTTACACCTTTCTATCAGTAACTTATATTATATAGTTCTATGACGGGCTCATTTTGTAATGTTTATTTTGTTTATGTTTATTTTGCAATGTTATTTTATAACAAGTTTATAAAAATATGACTGCTCTGGATAACCATTTATCTAAAGTATATTTCCACTATTTGTACTCAGAGTTATTTTGTCCGATCCCTATCTGAACACATCGGATGTTTGAAAAATCACCAGTTCTTTCTGAACGTTGAATTAAGCTGAAGCCCGTGCTCAATCAAACCAACATTTTCAATTTTGGCGTTTTGGAATTTATTTTTTATATATAGGGATTATGTTTTTCTCAATTTTAAGACATGTGTATGCAATATCACTTCGCGATTTTGTAGATGGACAATATTACTGTCTTTCCAAAAGGCCAATTTCATCCATATAATAATTTTTCTTAAGAACAACGTCGTTTGCTACTTTTTTTTAATTAAACGATTTTAGAATTTCTTCTTGTCTTAACTCACTAAATATACATGATGTTTCTTAAATGTTTTCCGTCATAAAGTATCATAAACATAGAGTCGTAAATTGTCGAATAATATCACCGTTATAAAAATGAATGAATACTCTTTGTTTTGTAGTACTATAAATTTGTCAGTTATTCATCAAGGTGTGAATAATTTCTTAATTAAGCAATATATCTAATTGTAAGTAATTCATCATTTTGCAAACAACTAGAGTAAAATTCACTGTGTTTATCACACCTAGGGGTATATAGTAATTGGTGATGAGCGCAGGCTGCATATGTTTAACTGAAGTTACAATTGTACGCTAGATTTCAGGGATAGTTTTGATTGTAAATTGAGTAGCCTCCCTTAGACCTTTGCGCGTGAGAAAATAGCTTACCTGTCCGTAGGTGGCGCCACTGAGGAAATTCCTAGGCTTAAAATAGATTAGGCCTGTGTACCTGAATGATTTCTAGGTCAGTTGAAACGTCAAACAATGCGTGGAGTGAAACAAACATATTTGTGGATTAATAAATGTACTTCGCCACTTTTCTAATTGTGAATTTTGTACTTGTCGGATAATCGAGGAGAAATTTACTGTGTCTATCGCCGACGGATTATTGTAAACCTACAGTATAGAAATTAGATATTTTACAACTGTTTAACAGGTGGGAGCGACAGAAAACATTTGAAATTCAACGATTTGTTTGTTTAAACGGGGGCGTTTTGATGATGTGACAAATTAGTTCGTTGTATGAACATTCATCCACATGTTTCAGTGTACATGACATGATCATCTACAGTATTTGTCAAAGCTAATTGATGTAGACCCAATTTAAAGCTCCATAAATTACTGTACATAAGTTATGGGAGGCAATACATCGACCCAAGTTGCAATGCTTGGATTAGATTCATCTGGAAAAACGACTTGTCTTTATAGACTAAAATTCAATCAGTATACATCTACAAACCCCACTGTTGGTTTTAATTGTGAAAAAATAAATGTGGATAATGGAAGTGCGAAAGGAAGTGTATTCACTATTTGGGATGTAGGGGGACAGGATAAAACCAGACCCCTTTGGAAATCTTACACAAGGAAAGCAGATGGAATTATATATGTTGTTGACAGTACAGACAAAGAGAGGCTTGAGGAAGCTAAAATTGAGTTAACAAAATTATTAAGATGTCCAGAAACTCTCGGATTACCAGTTGTTGTTCTTGCAAATAAAAATGATTTACCGGGTTCAATAGACAGTGCAGAAGTTGAGAAGCTGTTAGCTTTACATGAATTACCACCAAGTCATTTGTGGCATGTAGAATCAACATGTGCTATCACTGGGGAGGGGCTGGATGAAGCTGTTGAAAAGATGTGCGAGTTGATAATTAAAAAGAAGAAAGCGAAACGGAAAAGATGAACAGTTTAAAAAAAGTGCTTGGTTCTAGCTTAGGTTGTGCCCACACACTAACACCGCGGTAATTCAGAAATATTACCCCATCAATCCGTCCAAGGATATTATGGATTCTACAAAGACTGTGCCATTTTATGACTGAACAATGCAGGAAAGGTTCCAAGGATATCCAGTAAAAACCAAAAAGGGAGCATCCAAACATATACACATGTGTATTAAACATGAAATAGTGTGCAATTAAAAAATGCTGACTATTTCAAAGCAGCATGTTGGAACAAGAAGAGACGTGGAACCTACAGGGGAGCAGGAAGTGATTTTGTCAACATACGTACATTTACCTTCATTTTACTTACAAGTTTTTGTCTACATCGATCTGTTATATGTATCATAAAACCAGTTCTTTGTTTTTGATCAGAGAATAATAATTATTGAACATACATAGTTATAATATATAAAAAAAACAGTTAATTTCTTTTTATTTTGTGATAAATTCTATTCAAAGTTTCACCGATATTCTTGTGAAAATTTTGTTAAATTTTTTTGACATTCCTATGTATATGTGCTAGAAAACTTCTCAAAGTTATTTTCCTAAAATGTGATATTTTGTTACAATTTAATGATACTTCGCAAAGATCTAATAGAGTTCTAATTTTCTATTATGAAAATCCCCAGCCTATAATTTTTATCCTCTTGATGGGGCTATAAAATCTTGGCAGACCTGAACATTTGATAAGTGAAAGCTGATACCCCTGACAGACAGTCATATATTATTCACATACTTAAAAACTCTGGACTTGAAAACAGCTTATAACCATTTTCTTTATCGATTTGTTCTACATTCCTTCACAAATCTTTTAAACTTGAATTTTTTTCTTACCAAATATTTATAAGGTGTTCTACACAGATTTGCCTTGTCTGATTTTTTGTAAAAAAAAATTCTCATCTAACCCACCACAGACAAAGAGATTTTTTCCTCTTATTTTTTTAAAGTATAAGAAACTTCTTGTCCGATTTTCCCTGTTGGAAAGCAATTGTCTGGCATTGTAATTGGATGATGTGCAATATATTTATAGGGTTTTATTAGTGTGAATTACTACACATGCCTGTCATATAAATCAGTTATTGTGCCAGTGTCTTGTTTAATCATATATCACATTGTTACAACATTTTTCTCTAAAACATAAATATTCATTTTAGGCCTTCCATAGATTTTTATCATTGAAAATCACTTTCATTTGTTTTTACACATGACATAAAACTGAATGAGATTTTTTAAATTTAAAGGGTTTATAGTATCTTAGTATAACGAATTAAGTCACAGAAAGTACATTCACATGTACATCATACGATGTATGTGTATGACAACTTGTAAGTAACTTAAAAATATCCTAATATATTGGATATAAGGATTAACTTTCAGTTTACTGACAGCAACATTTGTACTGCCCATGTGACCAGTGCAAACTTAGATCAGCTGGGACTTTCATACTGTCAGATCATGGTCTGCACAGTTTGCTATTCACTGTATTCAGTTAGTACATATTTTGAAATTTTCCCTGAAAATAACGAGAGGTTATGTCTGGATTGAGAGATAGACAAACCCATTTAAGATATTTAGCGAGTTTAGGTGTATTTAAAATTTTAAATAAGCTCAATATATCTCAAAACTTTTAATGTCTGATTTCAACCTTACAGACTATGGCCTCCTTTTTTCTAGACTAGTTACGACTGACTTTCAAATATAAACTAGTTTATATATTCTCTCCAGTTTGAAATGTTAATTACGTATTTACCAAACATAAAACAGCTCGGTATTTATTGTATATTATATAGATAACAAACTGATTTTAAAATTAAGTATAACAACTATGTGTAAACAAATTCAGTACATTTAAATGTATTGTAAATTTACCTGAAGCTTGAATATTTTGATAATTCAGCTATGACCTATGAATTTATCGTTTTACAGCAGAATGTTGATCATAGCAATGATAGGTGTGAAAATAAACTTTAAGTTTTCATAAAGCTATAATATAATTTATGGCAAAGCTATAATAATTTCAGCTATCTATATGCTGTAGTACTCCTGAGATAAAAGCTTTAACGATTCTGACTCAGTATCTCTATCCCAAGTATACAATCTGTCACATAAAATCTGATATGTTTAATATGTGACTCATCATAGTATTTACCTGTTTACTCCATTTTATACAGAAATTTTAACATTTTTATATAAAATTGTGTTGCTTTTTTGATACTTTGAGGGAGGCTTTACTAAAATGTATTTGTGCATGTAATTTGTGCAAATGCAGTATATGAAATCCTGTTGAAGTTAGGTTAAAATAAAGTTATGGTGACTATATAAACTTGTCACTATGGTAACAAATGTCTATTTCAGACATAAATGTAAAAATGAAGAGATGCATTTACAACAGATGGGGATTTTTGATAGCATTTGACACTGTCTATTAAATGAACCATGGGAATGACATGCTAGCTCTTTTGTCACTGAATTTTGATAGGGAAGGATGAAAATAATACCATGAGCATCTATGAAAAATACATACACACAAAATAACTGGATAATTTAGCCTAAAATGTCCCTGCATAAAGATAATGCATTAATTCAGTTTGGCTGAGGAAAGTTTATATCATTAGCATTTTTATGCATCATCTCTGCTTTCATCACTGACTAGACATTCACTGTAGAATTTCTCATAGATTTTTTGTTAAATAACTTCTTTAAAATTATTTTACCATGAAAAATGACTCAATTTATACAAATTAAAAGGTATATGAGATGCAAGTCCGACTTTAAAACTTGGATGACCAACTTTCTAATCAAATTTCACCTCACAGGAAGGTAAAATAGACCCCACTATCTATATCAAATATCAAAACATGAAAATTTTAATAAGGAAATTTGTTATGGCCCAGTTTCATAAAACAAAAGAAATTAATTATTAGATACTAATTGCGGTTATTTCTGACAGGGTTCATAGTCGTTATGAGAGTTTATAGACATTTTTTTCAGTCTTGACACAAATTTTTGACATAACCTTACAAGTTTGTGCCAAACAGTTGTATTAAATTGTATTAACTTATATTTCATACCTTTGAAAAGAATACTTTGTTCAGTGTGCGTTAAATTTAATATCATGTTCTTTTACCCCCTGGTGTAAAGAATATTTGTTCAATGCGTTACATGAAACCATAAAATTGTTTGTTATTTGAAAAAGTATTACCAATTGATCAGCTATTTGGGAAGTTTCTTTTGAAAAAATAAGCTTTTCTTTTGGCAAGGTAGATAAAACACAGTTATCTTCTATCATTTTTTCACAAATTACAGTTTCAAACCAATACAACATACCAACGTTTTCTGTATAGATCTGTAATGGACTTAACAATATGCCTAATCATGTGAAAACTTGTTAGTTTTAAATATTTATTCGTTAATGCTCTAAAATTGTCTTTTCAAGTATCTTTAGTTTACGTGTTAACCAACTTGGTTTATTTTGTGAAACACACTTTTGTAAAGAGATTATTGAATATATATCAATACAAACTAAAGAGTGCCTGTAGTTAGTTTAAAAATGATAATACTTGAGAGATATTTGTAAAACAAATTTCATGTTATTGTAATTTTTGTTAATTCTATGATTGAGTGATGATTAAAGTTGTTATTGATAATAAGAATTGTTACTTTTTAAAAAGCTAGAAATTATGATAAGTTTAATGATATAGTAAAGAAATGGCGTTATTAAGCTCTAAATATATGTATAATGTATCATTTCTTTTTCAATGTTTGGAGAATTATATTTCATGTACGTAGTTCTTAAAATTTTTGGCAATATGCATCGTAAGAGTATAGTTTTAGAAAGATTTTGCATCAGATTATGGCAGGTTTTTATATAAATAATGTGGAAAAACCTGTAAATGCAGATTTGTTGATATTGCTATCACTATTTTCTAGGCGTTGTCACACATTGATTATGTACACATGGCATGGTAAAACATTATTAACTCTAGAAATATCTGCACAATCTGTTACATGCTTTTCCAGTCTTAAAACGATAATAGGTTTTAGTGTTGTTAATGTTTTTGTTGTTAACTTTAATTCTGAAAGTTAAATGTTTATTGAATTTTGAATTTAAACAATTGTGAAAAAATACCATGGTTTTACAAAAAAAAAAATCAAACAAAAAAACCCTTCTTTTTACAGATATGTTATCTTAAAAAGCAAACTTTTGTTCTACCAGATGTTTTTAAATCGTCAAGTGGCAAGGTGCAAATCTTGTAGCACACCAGTCCTGTCTGTAATATTTATTAAGTTAAGTGCACTGTGTTGTTTTTTCAAGAGAAAGGCATGTTATATTTATACAAACAGCTATAATACTAAACACTATATAATTTTCAAGGTTGAATGGTTTAAAACTTTACTGAAAAATCAAATCTTTTTCCATAAAATTAGTGGTGAAATAACAAACTTGATCATTTTATATATATATTTATCTAATGTTTACCTGTCACATAACCAGATTTGCTAATTTGATAATAACTGCATTACAAATGCATAATTTGTTATTCAATTGCACCCTAGGGGTCAATTCTGATGACTGTAAACATTTTGTATTAATTAACATGTGGTATAGATGAACCTTGCCAATCAGTACAAATTATCTAACAATATTTGACAGGTGTCTTGTGCCCTGCAGGACATTGGTGTGAGACACTCACCCCAGTCTATGTAAACAAAATAAGTGAAATTTCTTATTGACACTTAAGCTTTCATATAGATTGTGTTTTATGCATATTTCAATGGGTGTATTCATTCTTTAATTTATATATGACTAGTCTTTTTTTATCAATACAAAAATTTTATGTTAGTATCAGTTTAATAGCCTTTCACTTAAACAAATGTTTATCATACATGTAAAATTATTCTACACTGGCCATCTTAGGTAAATGTACTATGCGATTTTTTTTGTAATAAGAAAGCAATTTTAACCATGGAGTCTCTGAAAAACATACATAGTAAAACATATGTCATAATAATAATTATATAATATCATTTGAAAAATGTTACTAAACTCCTTAACATTAAGTTTAGTAATATAATTGTGGCTGTGCCATTGATATGAGATTAACCAGTCCACTCTGTTTATATATCTTACAAAATGTCCATTTTTGTTGACTGCTCATGTTTTGGTATAAACTACTGCCAGGGCAGGTTCAACATACAAATTCGATTCAGCAGGCTTTACGGTTTATTACAGTAGTAACATTTTGGTAAGCTTCATTAAAGTTAAAACAAATGTATCATTGCAGTATTTGTATCATTTCTGTTTTGTCTGCATGTTTCTTCATATATTTCATACATTAAAAGAAAATCACCTTGAAAAGTCTCTTTAAACAGTCATACTTTGTTGTTCATTTTGACATCCAAGAAGTTGTTATATCAAAATGCATTTTTTGATGATTATAAAGTTTATTTTTTACTCTTTGTTGTCCTGTGTATGTCCGCCCTCCCCCACTCTGCATCTAAGTGCTTCTGTTTTTGTATTTCCGTTTCTAATGCTTTAATATACTTGAAATCAGAGATTATAATTATTTTATGCAATTTGTTGTATTTTTCCCCCCTTTTTGTGATTTAATGTTATAGATGTTTGTTTTTGTGTTTATTTTTATCTCCTTTCTTGTCGATTTGTATTCCAAAAAACGTTTTATTTTTTGTAAATCAGGGACAGTTGATGTATATTTTGATTTATATGATATTAAAAATATGAAAAATAAATCTGCAGATTGTGTTTGATTGTTTATTTCTCTTGTTAAAGGTTGAATGATTTGTTAGCTGACTGGGCCTGCAATAATGCATAGTGGTCTTCACTCAGTAAAAAACTTGGAGGTTACTTTAAGACTAAGTTAATATTGTTTCTGCAACAAAATTTGAACAAGACAAATGAATGAAAATGCCAGCATTTGAACTATTTTGCCCTGACATCAAGTTAAAAAAAATAACTTTATAATTTTATGATAAATACATTGTACATGTATATATATGTATATATATTCACACACACATGTATATATATTATGCTTACAAAATGAAAGTAAGTGGAGAACAACAAATAATACCTGGTTATTGCAATGTTCATCTGTCACTAAGGTGAGTGGAGGGTAACAGATCACCTAGTATACTGATTTTAATTTTAAAGATTGATGCAACTCCAGAAAAGTTGCTTAAACTAAAAAAATAACCTTATTTCATTAGCTCATTTAATTACACTTCAAAACGACTGAACTTGTTGCTTTAATGCTTTATAGGTAAAACTTTTGACATAATCTTAGAAAATTTAGCATGAAAATCAACATTTTGCTAAGGAGTAACAAAAATCATTTTCAGTATCAACATGGAATTTGAACTTTGATCAGTTTCAATGAAAAACAGTTCTTCTTTCATGGAATTTTATACATGTAATTTGTTCTGGAATTAATGGCATACATTAAGTTTTTATGTACCAGTACATGCACATTTTAATGACTTTAAATAGACCACAGAGGTCTATATATACGGGTAATTGTATTTAATTTAGACCTAGTTAAAACTTAGTTTTATTTCAAGGTTTCACACTGTCAGCAAATCAAATGTAATCAGGGTTATTAAAAAATATAATGTTCCTGGTGTTATCAAATGATTTTTTTGTTCCGTTTAAATTTGAGGATATCAAAAATCCCATTATATTTTATACAAGCTGAGGTTAACTTAAAATGGATTTGCTTTCATAGATCAGCTGAGGCACTTAAAGTTAAAGCAAACTAAAACATGCAAAAGATAATTAAGAAATATTCCCAGAAGTATATTAAAAATTGTATTTTTGTGCTGATCTTTACCGTATTTTAGTGAAAAGCTTGCAATTTTGGATTGAAATAATTATTGTATTTTTACCTGACAATTAAAATGATGGGAAAATGAAGTACGCAGATTATCAGAAAATTTTTAACAAAATTAAATTAATGTGATATGATAAAGCAAATTTTGTTTAAGAGCAAAACTATATACTACATAGAAAAAAAAATATGTACAACATAGAAAAAAAAAAGAAAAAAAATATTCGATCTCGGCAGGACTCGAACCTGCAATCTCCTGATCCGTAGTCAGGCGCCTTATCCATTGGGCCACGAGACCCTTGACGTAGGAGGCAATAAATGTTTAATATATCCTTAGGTATAATCCTATGCGCTGCGCGGGAAATACAAATTGGCGCTATTCAATATAGCGCTAAAAGTTGTTTATTAGTTTACCATGAAGTTAACCGCTTTAAAAGATAAAATGATTTTTATTGAGTCTAGTTTGATTTTAAAAAATTAAGAGAGCTAGAGCGTTGGTATATGTGAACCATCGGGTATTTTGGACCGCACTTCATTATAACGTTTAGAAGTATAATTCCATTAAGTTATTCCACGGATTTATATTACATGTAATATAAATCCGTGGTTATTCAATTAGAAATAAAAAGCAACCGTCCTTTTGTCTGCTGGCTTCCACCCAGTGCCTGTACATTAAGTAAATGTTATTATTTTTTGCATGATGTGGAATTTAGGAGAATCATGCCACTGTTTTATAATAAGCTTAAGAAAAAATAGCCGATAGTTAAATTCATAAAACCTGTTTATGATATATTTTGCAGAAGTAAACTATAAATTTAGGATGAAAAAAATCCCCTGATCAACATGTGAGCATATTTTAGTTGTAAATACTACTTGATTCATCATAAAATGTGGTTCCAAAACTCCCGACAACATTTTATTGATGTAGGGTTTTTTGGGACACGTGAATATCAAATGTTTATTATGTTATTAGATATTATAGAAACGTATCATTAACTCAGTGAAGTTGTATTTGTATGTCAGATATGTTTAAAAAAAAAAGCAAAACAAAAAACATCCTAAAACAAATTTATAGAAAGGGATAAAACAAATTGACCCGGACTTAAAGCGGTAAAAACTGAAAAGGGAACCCGACTCCTTAGAGATTCCGACAGTTTATTGTGATGACAATAATCTTGCAGATATGGATACTTAGCATTACACTTTACATGCTTCTCCTGCAATATTCCTTTTCTTATTAAAGATGCTATATAATATGCATGTACCAGCACGTTTAAAGCATAGCACAATCTATGGTATCATAGTACAAAATAAAGACAAGGAAACCAGTAATTGCTGATTGACGTTTATTGCCCAAGAATAACGCTAATTAATGCACTTTTTTCATGCATTAACATCTGCAGAAGCCCTCAGACATTTTAAATCCCTCACTGTGCTGTCTCAGACTTTGACTGTGTCTTCATGCTTCTGAAGATGTAAATACATAAAGAAAGGGGCATTAACCCTCTTAAAGTACTTAATCGAAATGAACAGATAAATCAGACCATTTGACCTCACATACTCTATAGATCTATAAAGCATCATAAAATAGTATTATATTTGGTTTAGACTTGTTATTTAAAGAAAATTGAATGAAATTGAACTGTGCAAAATTAGATTTACTGCTCTATGTTTTGTTACAAATTTTTTACACTAAAATTAATTTATCCCAAAAAGCCCTTCTTTCTGTCCATAAATACCCGACGTGTCCCAAAACTAGCTCCTCATGCTCTTCTGTTTAACAAGGTATATTACGTTTGTTTTGTATATGCTTATGATAGTGGCCCATTATAGACGATAGTCATACAGAGCTTATCCAAAGTATCCAATGCCACTACAGAAATAAGCATATTTAAAATCACAGTAACAAATATGCCTTTGATGTCCCAATATACCCGACATCGCTCTATAGATTCTAGATTCTATAACGATTTTTTAGACAATTTCAAAATCAGATTTAGATTCTAACTCAAGACTAGATCTAGATTCTAGATCTAGAATCTAGATCTAAATAATCTAGAGCTGGATTCTGTCTGGGACTAATAGATTCTAATAATGTAATCTAAGTAATAATAGAAATCTAAGTGTATATGTCCCAATTTCTGTAGATCTATCTATTAGTTTACAGTAGAATGAACATGACTCTATTTTAAATGGGTCTTAGAACACCAGGGCTGGTCCCAGACCTAGATTCTATTTACTCTATTCTGCCTGGGATAAATTACATTGTACATTTGCAAAAGGGAAGCTTGTATGATTAGATCTAGGTTTCCTTAATTAGGTCGATCAAATTTATGTTAAAAATTAAAGGATGTTGATGCTCGTCCAATAGATCTACATTACTCCAAAAATCTTGAATGAAAGAGAGAAACAATTTTACGGTTCAACTTCTTAAACAGTCTGCTTATTATTGAGATAGATCTAGATAAAACTATTTTTTAAAGTATGGAAAAATAGAAAGCACAATATGAATAACTATAAAATTATGCAAAAGAGTGCTGTTGTCGATAGAAACTGCCTTTTGCCTAGATCTTGATTCTATAGTGTTATCAATCGATATAAGTTATGGCCAAAAATAAAGTATAAAAAAATGCAATTTAAGAGAGTTTTGATTCGTTGGCACAACATTTCTTCTCAATGAGATGTAGATCTTACAACCAATGAAGTTTAAGTTCCAAAATTGTGATCCATTTAATTACCTGACGGGCAGATAGTTATGAGGATAATAAGAGAGACCTTTCTGTGGTGACCTAAACAAACTGTTCTCTAACTTAGCTCAGAGTGCCGTTTTTAAAACTGATACATATGACTGTAAATTGTCTTAAAATGTGTTTTCCTTCCACCATAACCTAGAATCTTTTAACGCCCGCTTAGCTCAATATATTCAGGGACCACTGGTTCGATCTTATGGAGAGGGACACGTGATCTCGGACATCGACGTAGTCTAATGACCATTTTTAACTTACGGAGAAATTGGTAATTACTGGTAGGTTATTCAGGAAAGCCAGTTATATGGACCGACTGCGAGATAAACTAAAATGTGTTAAAATTGGCGTAAAAACGAACAATCAAACTTGATAATAAATTTCTTGAACATTTCAAACATGGGCATAACAAATGGATGACAGAAATTTGATAAATTCTACTAAAACTCATTCTGAAGGCACTGCTAACCGGGATTCAAAGTTCAAAGTACCTTCCCACTAAGCTAGCTTATCATCAGGATTTTCTCGTCGACATTGATCGATGGCATGTGATATTGCTTTAACAAATTTGTAATTCTAAGTATAAACAAGCAGATATTTATATACATGTACTATACGGTGCATTTTGATTCTAAATAAAGTATTTGTGTTGAAAAAATGTACATTAGCAATATTCAAACCCCCAATTAAGAACATCGTCACTAATACTTAAACGTATTTAACAATTCAAAAAAATAATGCACTAGCTCTATATTTGTTTAACTCTGCTTTTAGAGCACGCTACTTTTAAATGAGGACAGTTCATTTTCACTTCCTTTTTAACCCTCCTTTAGCATTTTTGTTACTATTGGTAGATTCTAACCAGATTTGTATACTGCCAAACCGTTACGTTTTTTCTGACATGTCTTACTAAAATACGTTCAGGTCAAGAGCTTGCTGCGAAGATACCTTCAATCTGGGACTAATAATCTTTCTGACCCAGCTTCTATCAAGCTGACTGTGGAACCCTGTACGGACCTTCATTTACAATGTCTAAATATTTCTGTATAAATGGATATAAAACACAATCTGACACCGCATTTAATTAAGCCGGTGTCTATAATATAATTATCTAATTGACACTTTCTAAATAAAAATGTCATTGTCATTTGAGGGGGTAACACGTTGACTGTTCTGTTATTTAATAAAACAATGTGGTCAGTTGAAAAGATATACAGCTTCATTACAATGCAAACGTTAATGGTGGAAGAGTATATTTGCGATAAAGTTTGTTCATTGTGACGCTTATATTGCTGTCACAGGCCATTTGCTGCTGACGTGAATGGGGGAGGAGCGGGGGCGCTGCGGAATGGGGACAAAAATCTGTTTTATCTAGAGAAAAAGCCCCCGACATGATATTATGCTACTGCCTTTTTGCGTTCCTTTATATGGTTGTATAGATTCTTCCTTTCTCATCAACACCGACGACGGCGACGACGGTAACAACAACAAAAAAAATGCATTAAGCTTTGAGAATTTATCACTTTGAGTTTAACTATAAAAGTTTGCAAGGCGCCACACCTATCAACAACGACTTTATATACACAGTAAAGGCTTTTTAAGTAATAAATATTTCTGTTTAGGCACAAAATGTTTGTACTGTAACGTGTTTGTTAAAAAAAACTTTGACATTATATGGTCTTACATAAACGGTTGCTTGCATACATAACCCGAGAGGGATCCGTATTTCCAGTGTCTAAAAGGGTGATTTGACCCTTATTAAGCTTAGAACACATGCACTGTATAAGACCGAACGCTGGTGAGTGAATACAACTTCTCAGCAGTGACCTACACTCAAATTATAACAATGCATATTTTTTTGTTAAAAATGGCAAGGATAGAACATAAACTTGATTCTTGGCCTTAAATAAAGATATAGACGCAACGCAACATAATGCTCAGTTTCAATTTTCATTTAGATACATGTCGGCAAAAGTAATGACATTGTGTGATCGTTCTATATTATCTTCATGATATAGTGAGAAAAAATTGTCAAGTGTCGAAGTGACCTCGAAGAATGTGATCAACATTAATGGGTTTATTGGATTAATCTACTTAAGTGTAAAGAATGGAATGCGAAAAATATGCCATCATCTTTAATACAAACAAATATAATTCCATTTTGAACATCATCAAGTATTTGTAATATAAAAATCTGGATAGTCATGATTGTATAATCTTATTAGTGAATTTTAACGTCGGTATGAGATATGAAACAGACCTGATATAACATGCCATTGCAGCCCTGATAATGGAAATATCAATGTACATGTCGATGATTGAGATGCCCCTATATATATTGTTGCTTTTAACACTGCCAATTTATCTCTATCAAAGAATCACTATCATGCGAAAAAACGATTACTTTCCTTTTCCGTACCAATCAGTACGTATATAACGATACTGTTTTGGGGAAAACGTATAATTTAGTGGTTATTAAAGGCCCATTAATCCCCCCCATAATGCACTTTCTAAAAAAGACTCTTATTTTTGTTATGTTTACAGTTTCAAAAAACTTTCTTGTTTGAATTCAATGCGTCTTTTTCTTCTTTTGCTCTTTTGTAATTGGTGAAATTATAATAATTTAGTACTTTGTGTGAAAGTCAAAACACTACTTTGTTACTTGTCCTGACTGAAGCACGATGTGCCGGCTTGAAAGGCAGGCACTTTGTTTGGCACCAGCAACAAGTTTCAGGGATACCTCCTTTCATATATTTTCAGGTTACTGTACAGTGAGCCGTACAGTAACCTACTTTTGGATTTGGCTCCGTGGAATTTGCCTGAGCTAAATTATCACCGTTATTTACTTCAAAATTAACACTTAAAAGACATGTGGAGTCCGTACTCGACAGCTGTGCCTTAACGGGCATAGGACCTCATTAAAGATAAACTACATACATTTTTACATACTTTTACAGAATTACTGCATTGTTTAGCGAAAGAGGTCGCGAAAGTCTTGAAGAAAAAACATTTTGGATGTTAAGACTCGCTAATAGATATTTAATATTCAGGCTACTGCGTTATATTATAAAAATATATTATAGGCTATTCAGATAAATCGCACTCCCTGACTCGTATGCCAAATTCACAATACTTCTTAATTAACATTCAATTTCGTTTCCCGAATGCTAGATTGCCAGCCCATCCGTACTTCTGTACTTTGATTATTGTCTAACAAACAACTAGTGTAAATTTAAAAATACGACAAGATTTTTAAAGTTTTTATATGGCACATTGACAAAAACATTTTTATGACAATAGATACAATCGGTATTTGTACCATTTAAAAACCATTAAAATATTCTATATCTTCATGAAGATGAATAGTAGAAACGTGGTTAAATCTGTTTAAAGTAGACCTTTAACAAAGTTGTATCTTAAAATGTATAATAACGAGCACAGTGACAAAAGCGAGGAGATTGATCACGCAAATTGTGTACTAAGTTTAACTTTAACTCCACATTTATTTAATTTTAAACCTGAAATTCAAAAAAGACCCCCCCCCTCCGAAAAGAAAAAACAACAACAAACAAACAATACATACATAAAAAGTGTAATATGTTTTAACGCAAATATCACAATGCTGCATCAACAATGAAGTTTTTCTTTTCGAAGAAACTTACAGACGTCTATAACTTTATGTTTTAAGAAGTTTCTCTAGCTATATGATTCCTTTTTCTTCATCTCTTACAAAATAATTTCTTATTACGCAAATTTACGCATCATTTTCAACCTAATTTAAATCACGAACAATTCATCATTTAATTTGAGGATGTCAATTTCAACATTTTGAAAATTAATTCCATACCACGATAAATATCTTAAATAGATCGGAAATGCATGCACTCAATAAACGTAATTACTAATGTAAGTATATTAATTCATTTAAGCGTAGGAAATCAATGCGTAAGTATTGAAAATAAATTTGAAGCTGATTTTAAAAATTCGAATGCTTCAGTCACGCAATTCAAAGGAAAATAATTAAAAAATGAACGGGATGAACTTTTTCAAATACTGCACTCTACGGTATTCAAAACTAAATATGTAGCTTTTGAAATTGTGGTTTGCTTTGTTTAGATTATCATCGCTATTGCATGAAAATATTTAAAATTATGGACTGGATAAAAACAGAGACACACTATCCTATGATGACACAGCTCTATTCCCAAAACCAACTAAAATGAAGAAATAATTGTACATTGTATATGAGAGGTCATTTTAAAGACTTAATACTACTAAAGTGTCATATTTTATTATTGTGACTAATACAAAAAGTACAAAATATTTTTTATATTTATTTTCTATGTTTTCATTGGATGGTCTTTTATTTACCTATGTACATTTGCGTCATTATAATAACTGTAGGCGCCAAAGTAACTCTGCGCGAGTTCTTTAAGTACAAGGGTGTTCGAGTTACCTCCCTTATTTTTCAAACACGCACTGACTAATATTTTATATATGAAAGTGATCCGTAGTTTTGTAGATAATAATAATAATAATAATAATAATAATAATAATAATAATGATAATAATTAATAATAATAATAATAATTTCTTTCTTTCTCAATTTAAATGGGTTTTATTTGTATTTTTCCCCATTCAAAATGAGTTAAAAAATCGAAGAAGAAAATGAAAAAATAAAGTTTAATATACTTTAGATTTCAAAAAAATATGTGTTTGGATTTCTTTTTCTCCTTTACAAGTACCTTATTTAACAGTGTTATTGAATTGTGAAATTGTACTATTTTATTTAATAAAGTTTGTTCCGAACCGACCAGACAAAATAGAATTGTCGAAATCACTGTCCAAATTTTATTGTCGAAATCGTTTTTTAAAAATAACATTGCTAACGTCTGTTCAAAATTATATTTTTGGCAATGTTAACATATGCCTAAAATCTGTGTAAGATAACCTTGTCGACGTCTGTCCAAAATAATATTGTTGGAATCATTTACAATCAATAACAATGTCAGCATTTTCGTCCGGAATAAATTGTGAATAGTTGTAAAAAAATAACATCATTAACAACTGCCCAAAAAACTCAGAGGTTATGAAGCCTGCATATCACACATAAGCTGCCAAAATACAAATTTAAAAAGCAGGTCACATATTCTATGGGTGATTAAACACTATTCAAGTGAGAAATACTGGAACCACCCGACTAGGAAAAGTACCAATTGGAAAAAAACTAAAATTTATTGCTTCCTGCATATATAAAATGCAACCATTGATTGAAAAATACTTGTTTATAATTCGTTATATGTAGGACATACATTGTTAGTTATATTATGAACCAATTTCAATTTAATAATAAGCTGACATGGGCTTTTTAGGTCGGAGAAGAGGAGTATATTTGGCGCTCTTTTTATGCCTAGAAGCACACTGTCAGTCGTTTAAGTCATCATTCGTTTTCTGCGAGCTTGTAAGTGAAGTATTGTGTTGGTGAGAAAGCTGTTTGATTATCACAGCGATCGAAGGTCAGTGGTTCTATAGAGGTTCCTGATCTTAACGAATAGAGTGCGTGGATGGACACCAGAAGACTTATTTTTCCCCACATAAGTTGGAATCTCTTCGTGACATTTACTATAATGCCGATGTGACTCTGGAAGAGAATGCTTATAACTCACAACTCGATATTTATAAACTGACCCATATGGTAAACATGAGTACAATTACAATAAATCAACAAAAGAGATATATATATATTACATCTTATCGCATGATATGGCGATTTGTCTTAGATGTTCCTTACGGCCTCGATCATTTTTTGTAGACCCTCGATGTCACTCCAGGCCATGATATTTCCACATAACAGTCTATAACAAGCGCTCACATGAAGTTAGAATGACCTTTGACCTACTGGCCTAAAACTCAATAGGGGTCATCTACTAGGGGACTGTTATAAGTTGAAGTTTTTATCATTTTATCTAGAATGATATTATTCTACATCTCGGTGAATATTTTCTTTTACCTTATGGTGAACTTTATGATAATAAAGACATTAATAGATTACAATAAAGAAAGGATGTGTGTTAAAAAGAAATGAAGCTATAGCTTCAACTTTAGGCAAAAAAGTGTAGGATTGATAACTGCATTTACGTCTATGACTTTTCATTTGGTTGGTTGTAAGTAATTTATGTTATTTATGATGTTTTTACTGATATTTATGCAAAATTAGATGATAGTAAAAAATGTATTTCTTCGGATAAAAAAAACATAGCCACTGAATTACAAGGTTTAAGCTTTAAAAACACTTTACACAACGCTAATTCTATTAAAATAGGCAGTCTAAATGTTTGCGGTTTGAAAAATAGAAGTAAATACCCAGACTTTTCTGATCTTATTAAAGACTATGATATTTTTTGCGTGGAGGAAAGCAAACTTGATGCATACGACATTATAGATATACCAGAATATACGTTTTTCTCGAAACCTAGAAAAGATAACTACATCAAAAAATCAGGTGGCATTGGTTTTTTTATTCGAAACTCGCATGTCAATTATATAGAAATAGTTGAATCTGATTGTGAATATATTTTCTGGGTCAAAGTTCATGCTAATATGTTCAAAAATCTTGATAGCGATTTTATTATTGGTGCAATGTATATACCTCCAATGCAGTCACGTTTTTACAACGATGACGAATTTCTCAAGCTTGAAAATGAAATCTCAACTACATGTATAAAATACAAATATTGTCTTATTTTAGGGGATGTAAATGGCCATACCTCTAACGCTGATGATTTTGTCATTATAGATGATTTTCTATCAAAACAGTTCGAATTTGATGAACAATTCATGAGTGTATTTAACTCTTTCGAAATACTCGAAAAATGTAATGTCCCGCTTAAAAGAACTTCTATGGACACGAAAAACAATGCTGTCGGGCATAAGTTCCTTGATATATGTAAATGTAATAATTTATACATATTAAATGGTAGAGTAGGTAAAGACCGAAACAAGGGAAACTTCACTTTTAGAAATACTTCCGTTATAGATTACATGGCAGGCTCAGTTCACTTGTTTCCCTTTCTATCAGATTTTGAAGTTAAAGAAGTTGATGCATTATTTTCGGATGGACATTCATTGTTAACAGTCGAAATACATTTTTCGTGTCTTGATAGCCAAAGTACAGAAACGGATCATAATAAAACAACGTCAAGTCAGTTTATAAAGCCGCCGAAATGGAGGAATAACCTCTCTTCTGAGTTTGTCCTAAATTTAGATGAAAAAGACCTCAAATCGATTGAACTATCCTTAAATGAACTAAACGGTGAAATATCAAAAACTCAAATCAACATAATTTCAGAAAAAATTGCAGACCTCTATAATCATTCGGCATTTAAGACTTTTCCGTCAAAACCTCCTTTAAACGATGATCATTTTTTAAATAAAACATCTAACAAACAAAAAACAAACCAATGGTTCGGGCCTCAATGTAATAAAGCGAGACGTAAATATAACCGCGCACGAAAAATGTACAGCTTGCATAAGAATGACCTATATAAATCAGAACTAAATCGTGCCGCTAGATTTTATAAACAAACAATGAATACATATATACGTCAGCATAAAACACGAAACGAACGTAAATTAAGAGAAATGCATTCTAAAAAACCGAAAGATTTTTGGAAAATTTTGAACAATTTGAATAATACATGTCCTAATAATACTACGCCAGATATCAATGAATTTTATAATCACTTTAAAAAAGTAAATTCCGACCCCGATTATGATGATTGTATACAAACTAATCAAGCGGAACCAAATATAACTATAGATGACAGTATTTTGAACGCGCCCATTACAGAAATTGAAATATTAAAAATGATAAACAAATGCAATAATTCCAAAGCAGCTTCACCGCAAGATTTCATTTATAATGAATATATTAAAAGTACTAAGTCCATTTTGACACCAATTTACATTAAATTTTTTAATAAAATTTTTGATACTGGGATTTTACCTGAAAAATGGCTTATCGGCACTATAATGCCAATCTACAAGAAAAAAGGTTCACAATTAGACCCAGTAAATTATCGTCCAATCACAATATTAAGTTGCCTTGGGAAAATATTCACTGCCATATTAAACGAACGCATAAACTCTTTCTTAAGTAAACTAGATATCCTTAAACAAAATCAGGCCGGTTTCAGATCTGGGTTTTCAAACACAGACCACATTTTTACTCTTAAATTTCTCATTGACACCCTTAAATCACAAAAGAAAAAACTGTTTTGCTCGTACATAGACTTTTCGGCCGCTTTTGACAAAATTTGGCGTGTAGGATTATGGAACAAACTGCTTAAAAACGGAATAAACGGGAAACTATTTAATGTTATTTTCAATATGTATGCAAATATTAAATCATGTGTGTCTTTAAACGGTAATATTTCCCCCTTTTTCAAAAGCATGAGTGGGGTACGTCAAGGGGAAAATTTGTCCCCCGTTCTCTTTTCAATATATTTAAATGACCTTGAAGAATATCTTAATAGTAATAACGCGGGAATAGAACTTAAACGAAAACATGGAAGCATCGATGTGTATCTGAAAATTTTTGTACTATTATATGCAGACGATACTGTTATTGTAAGTGAAGACGAAAAAACTTTTCAAAACATGTTAAATGATTTTCACCAGTATTGTAAACAATGGAAATTGACAATTAATATGCAAAAGACTAAGATCATTATTTTTGGAACCAGTAGACCTGGAAATTACATGTTTACCTTAAGTGGCGAAAAAATAGAAATTGTTAAAGAATATAAATATCTGGGCGTTCTTTTTTCATCATCGGGTAGTTTTTTTAAAGCGCGAAAACAGTTAATAATTCAAGCTAAAAAGGCATTACATATCCTATATATGCGTATAGCTAACATTGACTTACCAATTGACGTACAGATAAAGCTTTTCGATCAAACAATTGTACCTATACTAACATATAACTGCGAAGTTTGGGGCTTTGAAAATTTGGATTTAATCGAAAGGGTTCACACCGACTTCCTCCGCAAAATAACAAACAGCAAAAAAAGTACGCCCCTATACATGCTATATGGTGAGCTAGGTCGTTATCCGCTTGAAATAGTCATTAAAACAAGAATAATAAATTATTGGTGTAAACTTCTTATGGGCAGTGATTCTCAAATTTCAAGGCAATGTTATGAGTTTATGTTGAATTCAGAAATTAATTACAAATGGTTAAATTATGTAAAAAATATTCTTGATTTTACCGGAAATACTAACTATTGGATCAACCAGAAAATTTTCACTTTAAAGAACGTAGGCAAATTAATAAAAAGAACATTACTTGACCAGTTTATACAGAAATTCAACGAGAATTTAGCAAACTCATCGAAAGGAACAAACTATAGGTTATTTAAATCTGATATTAAATTTGAACCATATTTAAATATATTACCCCCAAATAAAAGACTAACAGTATTCCATTTTAGAACAGGTAATCATAGATTGCCAGTAGAAACAGGCAGGTGGCGAAATTGTACACTACCATATGAAGACAGAAAGTGTATGTTATGTTCACTAAATGACGTGAGTAGTATATGGGTCTCTTTAGGGCCACGAATGCGCATGCGCGGCGGCCATTTTGTTTTCTATAAATAGTAACTCATTTGCATAGAAGAAATGACCTTACTACACATGCACGGCGGCCGTGTTGAATAACAGACGCGCGGCGGCCATTTTGGATTCTTTTTTAAGAATGGCATCATCACGTTATAAATAGAAATAATATCTCCCGGAAGTATACGGAGCTGACTCGTATACACGATCTAGGGCCTGAATCGCGGACATTGAAGGTCAGGTCCTTGGCCCTAGACGGGGAGATAATCACCATTATTATAACTACAGATAACCTTTGTATAAATACGTGCTTAACTACACATATCAATTAATAAAATCATTGTTGGAATAAATAGAGTCTCTTAAAAAAATGCAAACGGCTTGATTATATTTCTAATTAGTATTAAAAACTGACTAAATATTAATATATTATTTTTAATGTGTTTTTCTATAAACATTCCAAATTAAAGAAAATACATTAGTAATAAGATATAATTGAAAACTGACTGACTAATTGACTCTCTATAATACTATAAACAAGACAATTAATTTATTACTTTAAATTTGATTCTTTATAAATTTTTAACATATAACAAAATATATGAAATTTATTTTCAATTTAATTCGATATTATGACTCTGTCAAATAATATTTCTATATAAAATAATAATAAGGACATTAACTGTAAAATAATTTAATAAATATCTGCGTAAAATACATACATACGATGTTGACTCCTCGGCGGTCCGAATCCAAATGACACAAATCATCAGTGTATTATTTCTAAATGCTCTGATCACGAGTGTAAAGTCGCCACAATGTATGGCGTGTGTTTATTTAGGGACGGAAACACTAACAATGGCCTATTGAAATGTTAAAGTTAATCCCTTTAAAGTAGCCACTCGGTCTGGCGTATGTTTATTTAGGGACGGATATGCGGACAATGCTTCATTCAACTGTCAAAGTTTACCCGTCTAAAGTAAAAGCGGGTAAGCAATAAGCTATTGAAGTGTCAGTTTACCACTGGGACATAATTTTAAACTCATTTTCGAAAAGAAATGCCAACATGTTTTGAAAACTGATCATCACGAATGTGCAAAATTATAAAAAAAAAAAAAAAAAAAAACTATAATTAATGTTAACTAAAACCGAACAAAAATACAACAGAAAAAGCGTTTTTCGTCTTTTGTGCAACATTTTACGATATACATTTTGATTTTTTTCGCATCAAATGATAGACCTGACAGAATGCTTCAAAATAAACCCTAGGTTCTCGATTCGATTTTTAGCCGTTCTCGAGTTATGGCCAATTAGCGATTTTTAAACCAATTTTTCAAAGTTCATAAAACCCTTAGATTTATATGTTGTTTTAAAGATCTCTGCGAGTAGATACAGAAAATGTATTATTATATGGATCTATCTCTTACTATTTCTGAGATAGGAGAGTTTGAATATGGCAGACAAAATCACTCATGCGGAAAAACGCGCATAACTTTTTCGTTTATGAACGAAACATAGTCGTGTTTGGTATCAAATTGAAGGTCTTGACGAGTACATTTTAGTCACGCGATCAACCGGATGTCAAGTCACTCGTGCGTGAAAGCCATTTTTCTCCTCAACCAACGGACCGATCTTATCAATACCTGTATCGAACGAAAGGTATTACTCACTAGATTCAGAAAATGTATACTTTTGTATCGCTGACTCGGATAGGGACCGAGAAATGAAGTAAAATCACTCCAGCGTAAAATGTGGATTTACACCTTTATTAGTCAATATAACCCGGTCATGTTTGGTATCGTACGAAATGTTTTAAGGCGCTCTTTATGAATACTGACTAAAAATCACTAGTGCATAAACGCTCTATTTCTATTAAACATTCTTCATTGAAAATACTGTACTTGAAATATAAACTCAACTTACTGCGTTAATGATGTTAACTCTATGACGTTCAATCACCAAATGACTGAAGTTACCACTGCCATACATCATACGCATGCGTTGATCTAAATTTAGAAATGACATTGTCCAATCTAAAAGCAGTTTCTCTTTTCTTACGGACTAATGTAACCAATCAGACAAAAGAATTATTTGACCAATGATTTTGATCACGTGACTATATATAACATAAATAGATGAATAACGTCATGCCAAAAATAGCAGCCAATCAGATTTTAATACGTGTGTATATAAATGAATACTTAGCGTATTGGCATAAGCAAGATGAACGCCACTGACTGTACATCCTTCAACCAAAACATGGAATACTACGAAATTAGACTTAAAACGTTCGATACGTATCCAAAACAATTACTCCCAAATAAGTACGAACTGGCAAGCGCGGGATTATACTACAGTGGGAAATCAGACTTGTGCGAGTGTTTCAGATGTCACATAAAATTAAGCGCCTGGGATAGATCGGACATCGCATTGAGAGAACATCACAAGTGGTCACCCAATTGCGAATATATTAAAATAGTAGGCGCTCCTCAACAAAAACCGCCCCCAATAGGCGGATTTGGCGCGTTTGTATCAACGACTAGGTCAACACCTTGCGGTTTTGGAGGATTCGGTGGTTTAAGTTCAACGACATCTACTGTATCAAATTAGACGAAAAAAATGTTGACATTCGTTTGTATAACCTTGTCTTTTATTAATCTCCTGCTCCTTCACCACCACGTCCACCACCTTCACCACAACCACCACCTTCACCACCGCCACCACCACCGCCACCACCACCACCTCCACCACCGCCACCACAAACAACACCACCACCACCACCGCAACCACCACCACCTTCACCACCACTGCCACCTTCATCACCACCACCACCACCTCCTCCACCACCACCACCACCGCCACCACAACCATCACCACCACCACCACCACCACCGCAACCACCACAACTTCCACCACCACCACAACAACAACCATCACCACCACCACCACCATCTCACCATCACCTACACCACCAACAACAACAACACTTCACTCTAACGTAAGAAGGGTGACTAACCAGTATAAGAACGAATACTTCAGTGTACTTCTGTGTCTTTTTTTTAATAATGAATCAATGTCCAATTTGTCAACAACTTTTCTCAAGACGCCATGTTGAGACATCATCGTAACCTGCACGAGACTGACAAAATTGTAAGAGATAACCATCCATCACCACAAATAACCCCTGGGTCAGAAAAGATGACGTTTCAGCATCCGTTTTCGATGGTCGTCTCCAGGCCTAGCGGTAGCGGAAAAACTGAATGGACAAAAACATTGCTTTTATCCGATATAGTAAGTCCGCCACCGGAGCGCATCATTTGGTGTTACGGTCAATGGCAGATTCTATACGACGAACTTCAGCGTAGAATACCCGGGATAGAATTTGTACATGGCATTCCCGACTACTTGAATAGTCCAGAGTATATTGACGGGCGTAAAAGGAACTTGATCGTTTTTGACGATTTGATGACAGAGGCCAAATGTGACCAGAGAATTGCCGATCTTTTTACCAAAGGCAGTCACCACAGGAACATATCTATTGTGTATCTGACTCAAAATTTATTTCCTCAAGGAAAAGCCTGCAGAGATATCGCGTTGAATACGCAGTACCTAGTATTATTCAATAACCCTATTGACAGACAGCAGGTGGCTACGTTAGCGAGGAGAATATATCCTTCCTCCGATAACATCTTTATGAAACGCTTCGAACGAGCGACAACGAGACCGCACGGTTATTTAGTGGTAGACTTGAAATCCTTTACTCCAGAACATGACCGTTTGCGCGAAAACATTTTTGAAAGTCAAGGTAGGAAAAGACAGCCTGAAGATGATTCCGAAAATGAGATTAGTGAAGAAGAAACCTTGTCTGACAATACTTTAAATGATGATGTTGATGATGATTATGAGGAGGAGGAGGTGGATGAGTCAGACGACGAAAATATTGGAATGAAAAGAAAGTCTTTCTTTACGGGACCCCCTGGTAAGCGTATAAAAGAAGAGCTCAAAGAAGAACGCAAACGTCATAACATATGGGATAGAAGATTTCAAAAGCCTTTACGACAGTTTTGTAAAGAACAATTTAAAGACGGGCTAAACAGTTACATAGATCAAGAATTCTCTTTTGATGAGGCTTATGCTCGCACTGCTAATGATGTGTTGCCACATTTGAGAAAGAAGATGAGACAAAATTATGCCCAGTTTTTGATTGACTTTTACGCATTACAATAGGACCCCTCTCAGCAACAAGTTCTCCAGTCAGCGAAGAAACTTAGACATCAGCACGACATGACAATTGAAGAATCTATCCAACAAGCCGTTAAACTTAGAAAAGACCTGTTTGAGACGTTATGGCCCAATCACGACATCAAGGATTGTAATGGTGAGAATAATAAAGATGATGACGATGAAGATCACTTATTAGATGAAGAATAAAAATACCGTAAGAATGATCTTTGCTCCTTTACTTTCAAAACACAACATGGGTTCCATAGAGGTGTACGATCATACACAACAAAAATGGGTGCCGTATATAGATGACTTCGAGAAATGGTATCAGCATTTTAAAGATTTGAGAGACGGTTACGTGACACCCGATCATAGAGGCCGTTACATTATCGGTAGCGGTAATTCGCGTAGAAGGCTCGTGACACTAGAAACGAAACTCAAAGAAACGGAGAAAAAGCTTAAAGAAACGGAAGAGAAGCTTCAAAATGCACAACGCCCTGTGGTCAATATGGTTAGCCCCGTGACACAAGCGGTTGAAATGGCAAAGTCGGAAGTTAAACGATTACGTGATTCCAATATAGAAAAGTCGGCGCCTAAGAGGCGTAAAACGGATATTGACTGGACTCGGTTCACTTTCTAAAATGGATAATTACCAGCTAGAAAATATATTGAAAAGATAATAGTACCTAGTGACAGTGTGTGCGGCTGTTGAAATTCATAAACAAAAAGGAAGATTTGTGATTTCAAATACAGACACGAGTGAAGGATCTGGAAAATATTAGGTCGTGGACCAGACAAGTCTTTTAATTCATTGAGTAAACGACCCAGTCAGTATACTGTTCACTTTGAGGAATTGTTGCAAAGAGCCTTACTGGATGAATTGCAGTCAAATACAGGATTCAAATTCGAAAATATGCGGACTATATTGTGTATATTACATCATGTATAGAAACATAAAAGACCTTTTAACACAATTTGATGTACAATGCAGGAAATTGAATGACGATTTTATTCGATTTTGTTTTAGTTTCATGTATAATGAATGTAAAGGTATCCAATAAAAGGTTGTAAAGAAAAATATTGCCTTGTTATGTATAATGATACCATGTAAATGTAATTGATTGATACGCTTAAAATATAAAGAAGACAAATACTACTTCAAGTCAAATATGTTTATTTTCTATATGGTAACATATATAATTACAAAGTTATATATCATTTTACATAATGGGCTTTTATGTATGTCGTTTTCAGTTTAAACTGTTCTCTTTCAAGATAGAGCTTCTTTTCTCCAACACACTGTGAATATGATCAATAACTTTAGAAATTTGTTGTCCATTTTCGTGAACGAATTCTTTCATATTTGTATCGGATACAGGCATTGAATATAAAAAATGGGGGTGTGTATACTTTACATGAACCAGTATATGTACAGGTAACAATCCATTCTTCTGTCCTATTTCTTTTGCGCGTGGATACCATACATTAAACAGTTCATTCATTCTATGTAAACACTTGCGTTGAAAATCGACCTCTATACAGTCATACACCCGGAAAGGAACACCCATACTTATTGCCAACATTGACAATGAACTAGGTACCGCGTTATTTAAAAAATAACTTTTCAGTTCTGCCCGAGTATTAAGTTTCTCAGTAGTTTTTGAGCTTAATGTCATAAATGCTTGTTCCATTTGGTCGACTTGACACAAGTCTGTAGGTGTATATTCAGTCCCGAAATCATCATAGTCCATCTTGAGGGTTAGAATTCTAAAGACAGAATGAGAAAAATCTTAGATTCTGTATTTCTTTATACATGAAGGTTTCTCTTGATTGATCAGTTTATTCAAGCATTTGATTGCAAGTTATTTTTAGCTCATGACTTCATGACCTATATATAGAAAATCATACCTTGTTTTTCTTTGACCAATATCATTAAAATCGATTCATGCATAAGTGAATTATAGTAAGTTCAATATAAAAAATATATATTTATTACGTATGAGTAATTTTGACTTCCAGTATGAACTTTACTATCAACAGCGTCTGAAAGTACTCTTAAATACCTTTAATTTGATACCAAGATGGATAAAATCGACCCATAAATAAGGACGCCACACTCGCTTGAATATTTTCAAACAATTTAGTGCAATAACGCTTTATCTAACATCGGTGGTTAAAATACACTAAGTCTATATCTGTAATATCTCAGTAACTCATAATGATAGACCCATAAACCTATACATTTTCTAAATCTACTCATGGAGATCTTTTTAACGGTATATAAATTGAAGGGTTTTGTAAACTTTGAAAATTTGGGTTTAAAAATCTTTGTTACGTAATAACTCTGTAACAGTTGAAAATCGAATCGACAATGGGGGTGTAAATTAAAGGTATTGAACTGTTCTTTCAATTGGTAGTCAACAATTAAAAATCATATCGTATTCGGTTGCTCAAGTAACCAATATATATATTTTTACGCATGAGTGATTTTGACTTCCAGAATGAACTTTATTATCAACAGCGTCTGAATGTACTCGTCAAGACCTTCAATTTGATACCAAACACGACTATGTTTCGTTCATAAACGAAAAAGTTATGCGCGTTTTTCCGCATGAGTGATTTTGTCTGCCATATTCAAACTCTCCTATCTCAGAAATAGTAAGAGATAGATCCATATAATAATACATTTTCTGTATCTACTCGCAGAGATCTTTAAAACAACATATAAATCTAAGGGTTTTATGAACTTTGAAAAATTGGTTTAAAAATCGCTAATTGGCCATAACTTGAGAACGGCTAAAAATCGAATCGAGAACCTAGGGTTTTTTTTGAAGCATTCTGTCAGGTCTATCATTTGATGCGAAAAAAATCAAAATGTATATCGTAAAATGTTGCACAAAAGACGAAAAACGCTTTTTCTGTTGTATTTTTGTTCGGTTTTAGTTAACATTAATTATAGTTTTTTTTGTTTTTTTTTTTATAATTTTGCACATTCGTGATGATCAGTTTTCAAAACATGTTGGCATTTCTTTTCGAAAATGAGTTTAAAATTATGTCCCAGTGGTAAACTGACACTTCAATAGCTTATTGCTTACCCGCTTTTACTTTAGACGGGTAAACTTTGACAGTTGAATGAAGCATTGTCCGCATATCCGTCCCTAAATAAACATACGCCAGACCGAGTGGCTACTTTAAAGGGATTAACTTTAACATTTCAATAGGCCATTGTTAGTGTTTCCGTCCCTAAATAAACACACGCCATACATTGTGGCGACTTTACACTCGTGATCAGAGCATTTAGAAATAATACACTGATGATTTGTGTCATTTGGATTCGGACCGCCGAGGAGTCAACATCGTATGTATGTATTTTACGCAGATATTTATTAAATTATTTTACAGTTAATGTCCTTATTATTATTTTATATAGAAATATTATTTGACAGAGTCATAATATCGAATTAAATTGAAAATAAATTTCATATATTTTGTTATATGTTAAAAATTTATAAAGAATCAAATTTAAAGTAATAAATTAATTGTCTTGTTTATAGTATTATAGAGGAGTCAATTAGTCAGTCAGTTTTCAATTATATCTTATTACTAATGTATTTTCTTTAATTTGGAATACATGTTTATATGGAACTCAACGCTAAGTATTCAGCCGACGGTAATTAATAAAACTATATATTTCTTGATCTATTTTTAATGTACGGTATGACCCCTTGTCTACCGCTCAGATTTTTAGGGAGTCACTCAAAATGTCGAAATATATAACTCCACAGTCTTCGTTGTAGCTATTTTTAAGAGCTCATAATTGTATCCTGTGCCTCATACAATGTTCATTTAATGAATTTGGAATTATGTCGAAATGATTATAAGGCACCGTCAATTTCCTCACAAATGAAAGTCTCATAACGTTATGACTTGTCCGTAAACCTGGTTTTATCGTGTGTAAGTAATGACCTATTCTTCCAACCGTGATCTACCGAGGGGCCAAGAGAACCGACCTACATATCGCTCCGCTCATTCAGGCCCATAGATCCGTTCCGAATATACCGACTCTCAGTCTCCGTATACTCCCCGGGAGATATATTCTATTTATAAACGTGATGATAACAATGCTCTAAAGCTAGAATCCAAAATGGGCCGCCGCCGCCCTTCATGTATCTCATGCACACGTTCTCCTCGGGTGTCTATGAACCAGTTATATATAAGCGTTCATGTCTCTCTATGCATAATGAGCTATCTATTATAAAATATCAATAGATAGACAAAAATGGCTGCTGGTGCAAGCGTGCCTCGCGACATCGATGGTCTCCTTAAAGTAACCCTACTATACTATTTTATAATCTGAGTGTGGGATCCGAACGAATTGCCACTATCTTCTTAAAATTCCCTTGATAATGTTACCCTGATGATAAGATATGAGAATTATATCGAGCGAAAGGTTCATCAATATGGAGCAGTATGGTATGCATCAAAATATAGGGATGACGTATAGCCAAGAGACATCAAATATGAGGTGGTTTCTCTTTCATAATCTGAGTACTTTCTTACACTTGATAATATTTTTTTCCGAATACTTGTCCCTAGAGAAATATTATTATTCAGTCACTTACCCAGGTATCATATGCATGTTTAAATCCATGTTTGTTTTCGCCGTTGTAATCTCAAGCAGACGGTTTTTTTGTTATTTATTTTTGATAATACAGTTCACTATCGTTCGTACTTATTTACTATTGTCATTTAATGTTTGTTTATTTTCTCTATCACTTAAATACCATGTAGCATGTAATATCTATTGTTTACCGTTTCTAAAATATCCCAGTCAATGACATACGTTTTCCACTATGTTTTTCTCGTGGTATAATTCTCCCAACATATCCACTAGTCAATGAAATACCTTTCCTGATCACGATTTCCACGTGATCCAATTCTCGTAACATTATTTTGTTTTCTTATCACGATTTACCCGTGCGTACCCCAATTCTCCCAACGTGCCTATTTGCCATTTAAATTACAGATAATGAAATTAACAAGGTCTACATATTTTAAATGATTGTGTTAAACTTGACTGGAGCATTTATATTACTTATTAATCTCTTGTAATTTATCTGTCCCATCTATTTACCATATTCAAATTAAGACAAAAGAATCATTGCTATACATGGTCTGTAATCTTGGATATTAATAAAAGTAATTGTTGTTGTTGTTGTTGTTGTTGTTCAAAATTGTACATATATCGCAATTGTGACCAAATTTGACATTTTTGTGAATGAAAATCGTCTGTATATATAACATATCAAAATAAAGAATCCACAATTAATCGACATCTTGTTTTAGACACATATTCACCTTAAGTACATATTATGGGCATAGTAGATTTCATATTAAATCAATATAGTGCTAAGAAAGACAGTCACTACAAAAGTTATGTCCTCAAGTTTACGCATTTAACTAGCGATTTTATTTGTTGTCATATAATTTATATGGAAACGACTCATGCGTTAATCAACTTAGGAAATAAACTAACTCTAAAACCAAAATTGGCTGTAGGCCTATTTATGTTTTACAAGGAACACATATACATTTGATTTGATATGGCTCTACGGCGATTTTTTTTTATCTTTTTTTCTAATTAATTATTCTTATATTCTTATAATTGAGATCCGATACCGGTTGTGATTTTGCTTATTTCAGTTCTTTAATTTTTCTCTTTCCCATTATTTCTATTTCATGGACGAATGGCTGTAAAATCGTTTTTAAAAAAATGTCCCATCGGAAGTACGATAGCTATTATCCATAATAGACCCTAATTTGACGTCCTTATCCGTAGACTGACGGAAAGGGCCGAGTTGTTGCGATTGCGCCGGTACGTTACGGTACCGAAATCTACTTGATCTACTTGATTTCGGTAACTTTACCGAAATCTACTTTTCATTCTAGAATTGTAAATATGTTAAAAGTCATGTATGAAAATGTTAAAACATGTGTAAGAGTAAATGGCTCCGGCGATCCTTAAGTGAATTTTTCGATTGTAACACAGGCGTTAAACAGGGAGAACCATTATCTCCTGTGTTGTTTACATTTTTTATTAATGATATGTATGACTTTTTATACGATGACAATATTGATTTTTTCTCTATTGATGATTTAAAATTATTTCTTTTATTGTTTGCTGATGATACTGTGTTGTTCTCATATACAAAAGAAGGATTACAAATATTATTAGACAAACTACATTTATATTGTCAAAACTGGGGAATAACTGTTAACCCCGACAAGTCAGTTGTAATGATATGTAAAAAGGGCAATAGGCCCTCAAATGATGTTTTTCTTTATGATAATAAAATTCTTAATATTGTTAAAAACTTTGTATACTTGGGTGTAACAATTTCCTCAAACGGTAGCTTTAATCAAGCACAAAAATGTTTATCTGAGCAAGCCTTCAAGGTTTTATATGCACTCAACTCTCTTTTTGATAACTTGTCATTGAATGTTTCTGAAAAAAAATAAACTGTTTGATTCTATGATAATGCCTATTCTTAACTATGGGTCTGAAATACGGGGCTTTCATAATTCACCAGATATTGAGCGAGTACATAAAAAGTTTATGAAGCAAGTTTTAGGTGTTAGACAACAAACATGTAATGCTACCGTATATGGTGAATTAGGTAGAGTTCCCCTTCTTGTTTTACGTAAGATTAGTATTGTAAAGTTTTGGTTTAGAACTGCTAAGAATCCAGATTTATTTTTGTATAAACTTATGATGATGACAGATAATAACAATCAGTTTTTTAATAAATGGACCAATGATGTAAAATGTCTCTTTCAAGACTTAGGCTTTTCTTATTTATTTGATAACCCTCATTCTATTTTTCTTAAGTCTTTTATCCAACGTATATATGATCAATATTATCAACAATGGTTTTCTGAAATTAATAATTCTAGCAAACTTGATACGTATAGTTTAATTAAAAACACGTTTGGAAAAGAGAACTATCTTGATTGTATTATAAATAGTAAATATAGAATAGCCCTTTCACGTTTTAGATGTTCTGCTCATAAATTAATGATTGAAGAAGGAAGATTTAGAAATATTGAAAGAAATCAACGATTTTGTTTAAAATGCAATATGAATGTAGTGGAAACGGAATATCATTTTTTATTTGCTTGTCCGTATTACATTGATCTACGAAGGGAATATTTACCTAAATACTACTGCTCTTGGCCAAATGTACACAAATTTAAAATGTTAATGAATAACTCACAACAGAATGTTATAAAGAAATTATCTCAATTTATTTATTATGCAACTTTAGCTAGAGAAACAACTGTAGCTAATTCCAACTAATTTCAAACATTAATTATTATAGTCTTAATATTTATTTCATGACTGTTATTTATGTAATATTACTTTTCTCGTATTTAGATGTTTTATCGATTGTTAATATGTTTATATGTTTATATGTATGTATACACGCCATTGTTGTTTATGGCAATGGACATTATGTTTGTGCCTTAATAAAATCTTGAATCTTGAATCTTTCATTACCGAAATATCAACTCATAAAATTACAATTAAACATGAATAATTTTTTAATAATTAAGTAATATGGGTTGAAAATCACTAAAAAATAATAGATATTGATGATGTTAGAGACGAAAATATATTTTATGATGTTTTCCCCTACCTAATGCAAACCGAAATCAACTTATCATTACCGAAATCAACTCATAAAATTACAACTAAACGAAATTATTTGAATATTTTTTGAATAACTAAGTTATATGGGTTGTATTGAACTTATATGCAAAAAATCACTAAAAAATAATAGATATGATATTAGAGACGAAAATATATTTTTATGATTTCTTCCCCTATCTAATGCAAACCGAAATAAACATTGATATACAGAAATCGACGTGTAAAAAAGCAAGTTTGAATAATTTATGTGAGACCTGTTTTGATATTTAATATTAATGAAGATTCAATTTGAGAAACAAACAAAGAAAAATAATAAAAAACGTGATTTTGATGATCTTATCGATACCTGGCACATTTATATTTAAGGAGTACATATCAAAATAGCTCAATTACGCCCCTGCTAAGTGAACGATTTTTATTGTTTTCTACAGTGAATTTGGAAAAAAGTTACCAGCTTAAATGCATGTACCTCATATATTGAACAGATACGTTACCACACTTAAGGTAAACCTGAGTAAGAGTAATATGAACTTGTAACATATTAATAGTTTGCTATTGAACTCAAGTTTTATCATATTTCATAATTCAAAAATAATTTTGGCTACAATATACATGCTAGAACCACAATGACTTTGCAATGATGAGGCAATTTGGATTATACTTTAATGTGAAATAAATACGTTACCATAATATCCCACTGAGAAACATTTACTATTACCAGCACTTAAAAATAGGATCTCATTTATGCATTATTCAAACATATGCTAAATATAAAACTTTATATTTGATCTATTTGGCAAACATATGTGTATATCTGATAGATAATAGATGTAATAGATACGTTACCAACAGATACGTTACCAACAGATACGTTACCAATATCTATTGTTTGAATCTTAATTGGCGATTTTGCTCAGTTTTGAAATGGTTTCATTTAAAAATCACAGCATAACGTACGTGTAGCCGATAAATGATGCATTGATCTCGATTGTATTGGAAAACTGAAAATGTGAATCAGGAATTTGAAATTCAAGGATTAGTTGAGTTTTCTAGAAAATAAAATGTTGAAAAAACAGGAAAGAAACATATAAAGATTTACTGTTTTATTTCCTGGAATAAATATATGTTGATATCTTTTTGGTTTGCAAAAATTTGTATAAAAAATAAAATGTAGAGGACTGTATAACTTCTGGTAACATATCTGTTTATCATTGTAACGTATCTGTTTAGAAAGAGATTTGAGTACTGTTTAATATATATAACTAAATCTTCAACAAAACTTTGGTTTAAATTAGTAATATATGGTTAGGCAATATATAACAGCACTGTAACGTAATGAAAAAAAAAACCAACATATTAAAGTATTTTTAAATGAATGCCAGTTAGTTTCCAAATTTTAGTCAGCGTCGTATCAAGATAGTCTGTCTATGGTAGGAATGGACTAATTTGGATATAGATCAAAATCTTGGAGGTGCACATATATATGGATTGATTATAATACTAAGTTGGGTTTTTAGCTCACCTGTCACAAAGTGATCGCTTTTCGTCCGGCGTCCGTCCGTCATCCGTAAACTTTTACTTTAAATGACATCTCCTCATAAACCAGTAGGCCTATTTCATCCAAACTTCACAGGAATGTTCCTTTGGTGGTCACCTTTAAAAATTGTTCAAAGAATTTAATTCCATGCAGAACTCTGGTTGCCATGGCAACCGAAAGAAAAAACTTTAAATACCTTCTTTTAAAAAACCCTAAGAGCTAGAGCTTAGATATTTGGCATGAAACATCTTCTAGTGAGTGTCTACCACGTTTGTTCAAATAAAAGCACTGGGATCATAATTGGCCCCGCCCCAGGGAGTCAATGGTTTTCCCTATATGCATAAAGTAAAAAGTTAAAAAATCTTCTTTTAAAGAACCCAAAGAGCTAGAGCTAAGATATTTAGCATGAAACATGTTCTAATGAGTGTCTACCAAGTTTGTTCAAATAAAAGACCTGGGGTCAAAATTGGCCCCCCCCAGGGGGGTCATTGATTTTCCCTATATGCATATAGTAAAAACTTAAAAAAACTTCTTTGAAAAACCCCAAATAGCTAGAGTTTAGATATTAAGCATGAAACATCTTCTAGTGAGTGTCTACAAAGTTTGTTCAAATAAAAGACCTGGGGTCAAAATTGGCCCCGCCCCGGGGGTCATTGATTTTCCTTATATGTGTATAGCAAAAACTTAAAGTCTTCTTTGAATAAACCCAAATAGCTAGACTTTAGATATTAAGCATGAAACATCTTCTAGTAAGTGTCTACAAAGTTTGTTCAAATAAAAGCCCTGGGGTCAAAACTGGCCCCGCCCCAGGGGTGTCATTGTTTTTAACTATATGTGTATAGTAAAAACTTAAAAAATCTTCTTTTAAAAAGCCCAATGAGCTAGAACTTAGATGTTTAGCATGAAACATCTTCTTATGGGTGTCTACCAAGTTTGTTCAAATAAAAGCCCTGGGGTCAAAATTGGCCCCGCCCCAGGGGGTCATTGATTTTCCCTATATGCATATAGTAAAAACTTAAAAAATCTTCTTTTAAAGAACTCAAAGAGCTAGAGCTAAGATATTTAGCATCAAACATGTTCTAATAGGTGTCTACCAACTTTGTTCAAATAAAAGCCCTGGGGTCAAAATTCGCCCCGCTCCGGGGGTCATTGATTTTCCTTATATGTGTATAGCAAAAACTTAAAAAATCTTCTTTGAAAAAAACCCAAATAGCTAGTTTAGATATTAAGCATGAAACATCTTCTAGTGAGTGTCTACAAAGTTTGTTCAAATAAAAGCCCTGGGGTCAAAATTGGCCCCGCCCCGGGGGTAATTGATTTTCCGTATATATGTATAGCAAAAACTTAAAATCTTCTTTGAAAAAACCCAAATAGCTAGAGTTTAGATATTAAGCATGAAACATCTTCTAGTAAGTGTCTACAAAGTTTGTTCAAATAAAAGCCCTGGGGTCAAAACTGGCCCCGCCCCAGGGGTGTCATTGTTTTTAACTATATGAGTATAGTAAAAACTTAAAACAATCTTCTTTTAAAAAGCCCAATGAGTTAGAGCTAAGATGTTTAGCATGAAACATCTTCTTACGGGTGTGTGTGTGTGTGTGTGTGTGGGGGGGGGGCTATATACAGGTGAGCGACCTCAGGGCCATCATGGCCCTCTTGTTTTAGCGGTACCATTGTTTCTGATATAATTTTGTTAAATGTAGATAAGCATATACATGTAGGCTTACTCATATAACCAAGTATAACACAATCATTGAGGATCGAGATTGTACCAGTATATAAAGACAATTGAACAGCAGATGAACCAAAAAGACAAACGAAATACAGAATGTCAATTCACACTATGAAACACTCACATTAATCTAGCTGTTACATATTCTAATAGATGGGTGTCTTTATTTAAATGTTCTTGTTAAAGTCGCAATGTTATTTGACTATTTTAAGCTACAGTCAGAAAACAATAAAACCTAAAAAAAACTGGAAAAGATTTTGTGTGTTCTATCTAATATTATATATATTATATTTTGTAATTAAAGTATTTTTATCTAGTCTCTGAAAGCAATTGGAACTAGAAATGTGTCCATAGACACGGATGCCCCCACACGCCACTGTTCTGTCAATCTCATGACTCTAGGTCAAATATTTTTTGGACTACATGTGCCACAAGTTGAAAACTAAAAATCAACAAAGGGCCATAATTCTGTTTAATTTGGTCGCAGCAAAAATTCTTTCCTTTACTACAATCTACACATTAAGGTTGTTAATCCCTGGAAGTTTAAGCAAAATCTGCCATCCGGTTTAAGAGGAGTTCCGTTCACAAAATTTCTACATAGTATATAATAAAAAAATCAACAAAAGGCCATAATTCTGTTAAATTTGGTTGCAGCAAAAATTCCTTCCTTTACTGCCATCTACACATTAAGGTTATTCATCCCTGGAAGTTTAAGCAAAATCTGCCATCCGGTTTAAGAGGAGTTGCATTGACAAAATTTCTACATAGTATATAGTGAAAAAATCAACAAAGGGCCATAATTCTGTAAAATTTGGTCGCAGCGAAAATTCCTTCCTTTACTACCATCTACACCTTAATGTTGTTCATCCCTGTAAGTTTAAGCAAAATCTGCCATCCGGTTTAAGAGGAGTTGCGTCCACAAAATTTCTACATAGTATATAGTGAAAAAATCAACAAAGGGCCATAATTCTCTTAAATTTGGTCACAGCAAAAATTCCTTCCTTAACTACCATCTACACATTAAGGTTGTTAATCCCTGGAAGTTTAAGCAAAATCTGCCATCCGGTTTAAGAGGAGTTGCATTGACAAAATTTCTACATAGTATATAGTGAAAAAATCAACAAAGGGCCATAATTCTGTAAAATTTGGTCGCAGCGAAAATTCCTTCCTTTACTACCATCTACACCTTAATGTTGTTCATCCCTGTAAGTTTAAGCAAAATCTGCCATCCGGTTTAAGAGGAGTTGCGTCCACAAAATTTCTACATAGTATATAGTGAAAAAATCAACAAAGGGCCATAATTCTGTTAAATTTGGTCACAGCAAAAATTCCTTCCTTTACTACCATCTACACATTAAGGTTGTTCATCCCTGTAAGTTTAAGCAAAATCTGCCATCCGGTTTAAGAGGAGATGCGTTCACAAGATTTCGGGACGTACGGATGGACTGACGGATTGACGGACGGACAAGTGCAAAGCTATATGCTCCTACATTGTGGGGGCATAAAAATGGTAACGTATCTGTTTCTTGCACAAATTTCGAATTCTTGGTGTCTCTCTCCTATTAACTAATATTAATTAACAATGTATATTTAGCATTAGATTGCCATACACATACATATATTTGTACAACTACATAAAGTACAACATGTTATTTATATCTGAACATGTCTTTAATATATCAAAAGAAGGTAGATTTAAGCTTAAATTAAAGTTTTTTTTTAAAGTAAAAGAAGATTAAACATATTAAACTTGTTATTTTTCATAGAGGAGGCGTACTGTAGGGAGTAAAACGACTATAAATTTCCTAGTTTATTGAGATATATAGAAAATAATAAGATTATTAACATATGAGCCGCGTCAGGACAAAACCTTGCGACCAGAATGGATCCAGACAAGCCTGCACATCCGTTCAGTCTGATCAGGATCCATGCTGTTCGCTTACAAACCAATATAACAAGTAGAGATACTGATAGCGAACAGCATGGATCCTGATCGGACTTCGCGGATGTGCAGGCTTGTCTGGATCCATGCTGGGTGCAAACTCTCTATGTTTGTTTTGTCATGACGCAGCTCAAATACTTAAGGTTTATGTATGTTTATTAATGTTTAAAGTATGGTCTGGCACCCAGGTAAACAAATAATTTGTATCAGGGTTCAACATTTATCATAGTATGTTTTAAGTTTCTCTTCTGACAGGTTATAAGTGTTATTTAAGGAGTGAATAATCATTAAATAAAGTAGTTTAAGGACATTTTCTAGAATTTATTAACACTGTAGACCTATCACAGCACTTTTCATATGATTATATTCACACAAACTAAGTTTAAAACATATCATAGTGTCATATAAATCATATATGTGTTTGTTATAAAGGGGAGAGCAGCTATTTAGTGGTACATTTGTATTTTCATTTATTGGCTATAAAAGTTTCTTTTTTTCCCTATATTATTAAAGAATCTTATGTTGTAATTGGTTATATTAACTCTTTTAACTCTCAATAAGTTGTATTCAATTATATTGGATATATCTTGTGTGTATAGAACTACTTATTTAGTTAATTTAATATGCATGCTGAAAAATCAGTGCGCGGTCCATTTTCATAGTTCTCTCCCTTGGACTGTAAATGGCCATTATAATTGATTATGTCACAACTTATTTAGTTTCCGATGGAATTTAATGGGGTTTTCTTCTCCAAGTCAGTAAAACATTGTTGTTAATAGATATTATTATATCAAATTAATAAACTATAGACCTTTTCTTGTAGGAGAAGTTAAATTAGGGTAAAATAACCTCATTTATTGTTGGATAGACTTCTTATCTTGAAATTGTTAGGCTATATAGGAGAATCATTGTAACTTTTATACAAGTTCATAGAATTTCAAAGGGATTTTTTGGTTTAGACCCTTCAAGATGTTTGTTAATAATTATCATACAATTGTACAGATTTTTATAACTGTTATGGTTATTTTTGGGATTTATTAAGCCTAATCTTATTAAATTAGGGTTATTTCACTAAATATTTTCTATTTTTAGGAGAATCTTAATGAATTTGGTTATTTAAGTAAAAACATGATCCTTATTGATTTAATTTATAGGGAATATCTATAGATTAATTTGGCTCTTCTATAGTTTAGGTTATTAGGTGATATTTAATGCAAAAAAACTAATCTGGTATGGACTTTACTAGAGATACAACTTACAAATTATATGAAATAAACAGGTGTCAAAAAGTAAAAAAAGGACTAAAGTAAACAAACTGGGTCCCCATAAACACCTGTTTTAAGTGATAGATAGATAGATATATGATGGTGAAACATTGCAATAAATAGAGTTTTGATGATATCTTCAGTTTAATGTCAGAAGGGAATAGGAAATGCATGTTACTTTAAAGACCTGTCATGACTTTTAATACTATAGGTACTACTGGGATCTTTATCAAAATTATATGTAAATAAACAATTCGTCGCCTTATTCTAAAAATGTCCTAACTCCATTTTTACCAAAAATGAGATAACTGCACATTTATTTTAGTATTAGTTTGTTCTATCTCCAAAACAAAACTTGTGAAGATTTACGTCATACTTTTGTAGATATAGCGTCTGTATTTTGTTCTATGTCCAATGGAAAGCTTTGCTGTTAGCCTTTTTTCGTCGTATCTCCAACACATGTAACACTTTTAGGCTAATCTTTCGTGCCAGCCAATCAAGTTGAAAAGTATATGTCATGTGACCTGAAGGGGCCTGACAATATAATTGTTCTAACTCCAGTGATAACAACAACAATCGTATCTAAATCAGCCAGCTAACTAGGAAAGTAACAGTTAAAAAATGATTTCTGAAGCATGTAAGTAATATAATTTAGCTTTTATACGTTTTATAAGTGAATTTATATTTTGTATTAGTATTTGTTTCATAGTATTATCATTATTTTATATATATTTCTCAAAGTTTCACAATCACATAGTTTCGGATAACTATATTCGGATATTCGTATGAACTATTTGGAACTATTTGGAGTATCGAACATTGTTGTTGTTTAATTGTTAATGATAATATTTTGTCCATTTCAGGTCAGACTTACTTACATTATCAGACGTTGTCCTTACAGAAATGTTGTCTCTTAGAACTTGTGACTGCAGTTAGCAGAACTTCCACAAAACTATGGAATTTTATATCAACAACATCAAGTCTGTGAGGAAGTTTTGACTTGCCATCAGTTTCAGATAAATCATTGTTTTAAGTCTTAAAATATTCACAAAATAAATAGATATTTAACATTCCAATGGGATCGGAATACCACTGTCTTGTCAAAACATAGATTTTAAGTTTGCATGCGAGTTTCAGTGTTCTCCGGGTCATCAATGATTATATTTATTAGATAATAGCAGAATTCTTAAAGCACAATACGGCATGATCTAAAATGTTGCCGGCTCGGTTTGATTTAGCCTGTTCATGGAATGTCCAGTATCTACGTTGTGCGACAAAAACCAATATGGGAGATCGCAAAATTCACTGGATGTAAAATCTTGAAAACGACAATTTTACAATCTTGAAAGATTGTTAAGAACTTGAGCAGATATTTTTTCATACGTTGATATTAAACCACAAACAATACTTGAGACTTTGAATGCATGTGGTATTGACTTAAATTGTGTGAATTAAAAAGAATTATTGGTAACATTTTAACATTGATAGAAACGATGGCAAATGTAAACTATGTATATATAACTCTATTGAATCAGAATACCACTTCCTTTTATGTTGTCCAATTTATACTGTTATAAGAACCAAATATTTAGGAAACATTTCATGGCCTACTATACAAAAATGTTCGACTATATTGTCCACTAATAACAAAAAGCTTATTCTTAAATGTGCTCACGTACTATGTTCATAATGCATTTAAGTTGAGGCAACAGTCTCTTGAAGATGTAAATGCTTCTTAATTAGTTTCATTCTTGTACTCTTTTTGTTATATATTGTATGATGTAATGTTTGTAACTATTTAACTTTTGGCCATATTTTTCATGATACTCTGTTAATGGCCAAAGGTAATGTTTATTTGCCGATTTGCCAATAAAATGAAATGAAATGGTAATATAATTTATATCTGTATCATTTAATCACAATATTATAGATGGTTACAATCATTTCATTTTTCATAATGGTTCAAAATATGTCAGTTTGTTTTAGCAAGTTCATTGATTAAAAATTTTGTAAAATGTTTGTTTTTCTTTTTTTTATGGCACAATTTTATATTGTTATTATCGAGAAAGGCCCACGTTGGAAATCACGTGAATGAATTTACACTTTGACATAGTAATTTACGAAGATAAAGTGATTCAGTGTCAGCGGTTCAACCACTCTGGCTGAAAATGTTCTTTAGAATGTAAAAATCTACTTATATTCTATAGTAAAATTATTACTCTTAAAAAATGCTAACTCAAAAAGTATTTAAATTTTAGCCTTACTTTGTCATATCTCCGCAAACTCATTTTTAGAGTAATTTTTTAATCTAAAAATAAACATTTTTGGTCTATCTCCAAATTTTTTTTTTAATTTTTACAATTACTGCAAATTATAAAGGTATATAACAAAGTGCTTTCATCACATGTTGACATCTATAATACCAATCCAGAAGTCCACACTGTTAGGAGTTATTAAATAAAAGTTACAACGTCTGGAACCTTTAACCCCTTTTTCCCAAAAAAGAGGAAATTGTAGATACACCATTTTTAGAATAGGGCGACGAATTTAAGAGCTTAAATCGCACTACTATTGCAAATGAAATAAAAAGTCATAAAATGTAAAACATGTAGAACATCAGGTTAATATTGTCTGCACTTAAGGCTCGAACCCTGGTTTAATAATAAGAGTTTGTGACTTTCTCCTAATTGATAGGGGTAAAATACCGGCTCGAAGAACAGTGTTCCAAGGGTTAGCTAGGTGTTTGAGCCCCTGTCAGGCTGTGACATATCAATATCAATCGTTAATAAGAATAAAATTGGAAGTGACGGGCAGCATATATGCAGACTATAATTATTCTCTCATAATATCAGTATTTCTTAATTGATACATTTACATGTATAATGGGAAATATTACAACACTATTCAGAATTTGAGGGCAAAATCAGGAAATGTTTCAAAATCATCATGTTTGTATTTTTCTGGGTTTTTTTTGTGTGAAAATAAATTAATGTATTTATTTCTTAACACTTTATGTTCACTGATTGTCATCAGTTTAAAGAAAGTTTCAAAGGTTTATTGATATTGTTGACTCGGGTTCATAAATCTAAGGCATTCAAAATTGAAAGCAAAATTCATGTGTATACATGTATATTATATACACCTGGAAATAAGTTATAATAAATAAGCACTACCCGGAAATTTTATATGTGATTGAAGCAATGTCATGAGATGATGTCTTGATTGAGCTAGGAAACAGTAATTTGATAACTAGTGATACCAATTTAGTAATCATAAACCAGTAAATTTATGAGTTATAGTAATCATAAACTAGTAAGTTTATGAGTTTAGTTTATTCTTAACCAAATTATTGAAGCATAAGGAAATGTGTTGGTTATTTTTACCAAAAATGTAAGTGTTTATGAGCATGATGTTAGAGCGTTAACAAAACATTTACTGGTGGATATTTTGGGTAAATTTTGTTGATTATATAACTTAAAATGACATTATGTAGCCAAATTTTTAAAAATTTGTAATAACCGCCATGTTCCCGGATGACAGCCTCAATCCTTCTCTTCATACAACCAGAAAGGCGTCTAATGCGATATTGAGGTAAATTTTGCCATTCTTGGTGCAGAGCTTGTTCTAGATGGTGCAGGTTGACTTGGTACCATCGCCCAAATAAAATTTAAAATTTCAATTGTCATCTTGTCCAAATTGAGGCAAAATGCCGGGTGTGCTTTTAACTTATTTCCAGTTGTATATGTACATAGAAATTATAGAAATGTTTCAAATTTAGAAACTAAGAATTCTAATAATATTTTAAAACATTTCATATTAAAAAGACATGTTACCTGGTATATATATTTGATATGAGTGACTCACATTTTCAATTAAGAAACTTTAGATACATTTACATACAAACATGTATTTTAAAACATAACTCATTAAAGGGATATGCTACACAAAAAAATGAATAACAAAAAACAAAAACAACATTTAATTGATATTATTTACTCAAAAGACATTAAATAAATGAAATATTAAAACTTCCCAAAATGTTTGTCTATATAAATAATATATAATGAGGTTTTGAACGTATATATTATAAGTTAATATATGTGAATATATTACCTGCCAAGATTTTATATTACCAAAGCCATTAGGCAAGGTTTTTTATCTTTGCAGGTAATATATCCACATATATATCACTCCAAAACCAAACTAATAATTTTATTACCCTCCCCCTGCCGAGTTCAGACGATTTTAAAATAAATCATTGCTACTTCAAATGAAACGTCGAAATAAGATTCCCTTTAGGGTACCCCTTCACCACAACGTGACGTCACATAAATACATGACTAACTTTCTTTCGAAACAAGAGAAAAAGAGTAGTATGTTGAACGCATTTTTTTGGAATTAATATCAAGCTTTCACAAGGTCATATTTGTTTTCAATAGTGATGAGAATATGTATCATTACTCTATTTTGGTAAATATTTATCATTTGACAGTTAAAAACTGCTTGTAAATCGGAATTAACATCGTGTAAAATCAAAATGTACGCGCATCGCCACAGCCCATGTTGTTTACAACGTGGGGTACCCCATGGGGAAATTTAGTGCGTATATTACCCGTCTGGCTCGGTAATATCAATTTCTTTAGGGTGATCAATATCCAATCAAAAAGGCAGAAAAAATCTTGAAGTGTAATAAATGAACATATGTTAAACGAAACTAAAATGCAGATGTTATCACAGAGTAACTTTTAAACACATCATGTAACAAGCGCTACAAAAACAAGCATGGCAAAAAGTACAAGTGTGGAACATCATGTAACAAGCCCTACAAAAACAAACATGGCAAATATTACAAGTGTGGAACAAGTCTAAGTCGTTACATAATATGGATACTTTTATGGTCCCAAAGTTCACTTCGATATTTAACGCAAAAAAATGAATTTCTGAACACTGGTCAAGTACAGACCGCCTGTTTTTTCCTTTATAAGGAGAAATGTTTTGGTACCTGTGACTGCTTAGTGTATTCATTTTGAGGACATCAATACAATATTGGATGAAAATTTCAGAAATAAATAAACAAGAAATGTCGAATGATACATATGCCCCCCACCTTTCTAGCCCTTAACTCACATTATTGGTATATTCTGTTATAGAAACTTGCCATAAAAGGGTACATGGAAGTGTTCAGTTGTGATAAAAAGAAAAATAATGAAGAGTTTGCCATAAAAAGTTTTCAAGATAATGAATGGAAACCATTCTGACAATTAAGGTACCTGTGACCTAGTGACCCCTTAATCAATAGGGGTTATCTTGTAGTTAATGAAATATGAAGACTTTGTGATCAATACTTTATAATATAATCAGCGAAAACCATATGGTCTACCGATGGACAGAACGACAGACATTAGCAAAACAATATCTCTTCAAGGGGACATGAAAAATTGCCTATATATCCTTTTAAAACATATGAGTACATTTCACAGAAATGTTTGGAATTATATAAATCAGTAAATTTACAGTTATTATTCATTTTTTTAACATCACACAATAAAATACATGTAAAGTAAAATACATTTCAAGGAAATAAGTGAAATCCTAAGAATCCTAAGAATCAGAAACTTAAGGTCTTTATACATTTATAACATTTTTCACTATAACAGACAAATTGCAGTGAATGCTTCACATGATTCAGATTAACTTGCATGTCTTATTTATTACACATCAAAACAATTGTAACAAATTAATACATATAAGTTAAACAAGAAGCAGTCAAAATCTGCCAAATCCCCTGTCTATAAAAAAAAAATTGATCCATTTCCTACCATGACATAATACAACAAATCAAAGGGCATTAACGCAAAAGGTGAAGGATAAAACACTGAAGATTCAAGATGATATTTCTGATTTATTTTTGTGTTGTAGCTTGGATAAAATTAGGATACATAACAGTTAATTGTGAGGTTATCATCCTAGAAGTTTGCACTCTTTCACCTCATGATTTTAATTAATAATTCAAATTTACTCTGTGATCTGATCAAAACTGTCCAAGCCAAAATTAATAAAACTCAATTACTGTTATTGCGCAATGCATTTATGATATTAATGATGGATGGATGTATTGAAAGATAGATAGACAATTTAATTGATGTAAACAGTACAGTTTTTGGTCATACATTTGCATATACCTATACAACATAATTTTAACATGTGATTTAACAAACAGTAAACACAATTTACATGGTCAACATGTTGTTTGTGGAGGATGAATAAGATGTTTACATACATATCAATACCCTACACAAAATCCATAAAATTCCATATTGGCAAATTTAACAAAGCAAAGACTTCCTAAGTATAAAAGCTTGATGTTCACTCTTAAAAAAATCTGTAAACTTTGTAACAGTTGCTCTCCTATAATAAAAGGCTTTAATATATTGTTTTCTAAAATGTTCGTACAACATACATTATATATCGAAATGTTATTCATCTCCAATATCTCTGTTTTGACAAAAAATACAATAACACTCATTTCTTTCCACTCTGTTTCTAGAATAGCCTACAGTATCAAAAGCCAGTTTGTGTGAAAATAATCTTAGTTTTGATAAAGCATTTCTTAACTTGAATGGCAATATATGTAAATATGGTCCAAATCTAAACTCTGTTTTAAATTGCTTTTATATATAGCCTTAATGTTCCACATTCCTGAAATCGTTGGAACCAGTTTCGCTAAGTATCTAGCCAAGCTATAAAAATTAGATGAAATTTAGCTGAATCAACACAAGATGTGTTGTTCCAAAATCATAACAGTCCAACAGACTTTTTACTGGATTATACATTTTGAAGATCCAACATTTTTACACAACATAGCATGTATGACTTTATGAACCATAAAATATCAAAAGAAATTATAGTGTTGAAATGGAAAGACAATAATATGAAGTTCTTATACACTTTTTTCAAACAAAATTCTAAGTTTTAAGAGGAGATACCTCCTAAAATATAGATGAAAGAGTTATAAACCTTATAATAAACTAGAAATGTGTCCATAGGACACTGGTGCCCCCACCGCGCCACTGTTCTGTCAATCTAATGACTCTAGGTCAAATATTTTTTGAAAACTAAAAATCTTTTACTAAGTAAAGGGCAAGAACTTTACAAATACTGAATTAATCCACAAGCAAACCCCAAGGTGCATAAGTACACATGCTGACCAACATTCTTGTAAACTTTCAGGCCTTCAAGTGAAACACTTTTTGAGCTATGCATGAACAAGTTGAAAATTGCAAATTTATACTACTGTAACTCAAGGGCAATAACTATAACAAAACTGAAAAAAATCCACATGCAAAGTCCCAGGTGCATAGCTTCACAGTGATGTGAATCATTATTCCTGTAATTTAGTGATGTTGATCATTATTCCTGTAAAGTTGGTTGATTCTAACTCAAGCACTCAAGGAACAGATAACATAATGAAACGGTTTTTACTAAGTCAAGGGAAATAACTCTTCAAAAAGTGGATAAATCTAAAAAGCCAAACCCCAGGTGCAAAACTTAATATGCTGAGCAACCTTCCCGTAAGGTTTAATGACTCAAGGTCAAATCCTTTTTGAGATACATGCGACATAAGCTGAAAATTGCAAAAAATTTCTAAGTCAAGGGCAATAACTCTAAAAGTACTAAATAAATCCAGACGAAAACAACCGGGTGCACAACTACACATGGTGATCAACATTCCTGTAAAGTTTCATGACTCTTGGTCAAATACTTTTTGATTTACATGCAACACAAGTTGAAAATTGAAATTTTTTTACTAAGTCAAGGGCAATAACTCTAAAAATACTAAAAAAAATCCAGACGAAAATACCAAGGTGCACAACTACACATGCTGATCAACATTCCTGTAAAGTTTCATGACTCTAGGTCAAATATTTTTTGAGTTACATGTGACACAAGTTGAAAATTGCAAAATTTTATTAAGTCAAGGGCCTGTAAAAATTTCATGACTCTAGGTTAAATACTTTTTGAGGTACGTGCGACACAAAAGAGAACGGCCGGACGGACAAGGGTAAATCTAAATGCCCGCAACTAAATGGGGGAAAATAAAAGCAATGAATAAGAGCATTTATCATCAGTGAAAAATAGATACTAAGAAGATAAATGTAAAATTCTAAGTTCAAAGTAAACATAATTATTGAAATAGAAGCCCTTCAGATACAAACACTGTCACTGAAATGTCAATATTCAAACACAATTTTTTCTTGTTTTACGGATCAAATCCCCAATTTCCACTTCTGTCTCTCTGCAGCCTTCATCGGCCTCTAAGTAGGTTATATTCTTGTAACAGGCTACGATGAAGGCCAAAGCTTCATTCAAAAGCAGATAAGCCGAGTAATTGAGTGATAGTCTGAAACTAGAACTATCGCTGAATGCGATTCATACCCCCACCAATGTCCTTGACAGAAGACCACTTGGAAAGGTGGTTAAGGGAATAACTTATGTGGCACAAATACATAAAAAGAAATTATCTCTGGTGAAAAAAAGACTAATTGTACAGGTAATAGTATAAATATATATTATCAAATCATGTTCAAAACAGTTACAAATAACCTTTCATTTTCCCAATGTATTAAACATTTTATTTATAAGTCAATTTTGACCTTCAAGTGTGGCCTTGACCTTAATCTGGCACAAGGGTAAGATGGGTTTTGCACATCACCCAGTTTGGTTGAACATTTGAGTAAAGTTTGAAGAAAATCCTTCCATTAGTATAGAATTTATAGAGTAGACACAATATATTGTCTAGTATTGGTTGTATGTAAATTTGATGACTTAAAAAGGGGCATAACTTTGTCAAAATGCAATACAGAGTAATGAAACTTGGCCCGCATATCTTATTTGCCACACCTCATATATCTTTTAAGTTTCAAGCAAATGCCTGTGCTAGTTTCAGAATTATTCAAGTACATGTTAAAATTTAAGAACATTTTCTAAGTCAATTTTTGACTTTCAAGTGTGACCTTGACCTTTAGCCGGCACAAAGGTGACATGGATTCTACACATAACCTTGTTGAGGTGAACATTTGAGTAAAGTTTGAAGAAAATTCTTCCATTAGTATAGGATTTATAGAGCGGACACAACATATTGTCTAATATTTGATTGTATGTAAATTTGAAGACTTAAAAAGGGGCATAACTTTGGTAAAATGCAATACAGAGTTATGAAACTTGAACAAACAGCATATCGGAATTGTGACCCTTCAAAAATATTTTAAGTTTCAAGCAAATACCTTTTCTAGATTTAGAAATATTCAAATAAATGTTAAAATTTAAGAATATTTTCTAAGTCAATTATTGACCTTAAAGTGTGACCTTGACCTTTAACCAGCAAATGAGTGACATAAGTTCTGCACATCCCCTGGTTGAGATGAACATTTGAGCCAAGATTGAAGAAAATATTTCAATTAGTGTAGGACTTACAGAGCGGACATGACATACTGTGTAATATTAGATTGTTTGATATTTGACCTTCAATTGTGACCTTGACCTTGAGCTGACACATGGGTAGCATGGATTCTGCACATCCCCATGTTGAGGTGAATATTTGAGCCAAGTTTGAAGAAAATCTTTCAATTAGTGTAGGACTTACAGAGCAGACACAACATACTGTGTAATATTTGATTGTTTGATATTTGACCTTCAATTGTGACCTTGACTTTGAGCTGGCAAATGGGCAACATGGGTTCTGCACATCCCCTTGTTGAGGTGAACATTTGAGCCAAGTTTGAAGAAAATCTTTCAAGTAGTCTAGGACTTACAGAGCGGACACAACATACTGTGTAATATTTAATTGTTTGATATTTGACCTTCAATTGTGACCTTGACCTTGAGCTGACACATGGGCGACATGGGTTCTGCACATCCCCTGGTTGAGGTGAACATTTGAGCCAAGTTTGAAGAAAATCTTTCAAGTAGTGTAGGACTTACAGAGCGGACACGACATACTGTGTAATATTTGATAGTGTTTGATATTTGACCTTCAATTGTGACCTTGACCTTGAACTGACACACGGGCAATATGGGTTCTGCACATCCCCTTGTTGAGGTGAACATTTAAGCCAAGTTTGAAGAAAATCCTTCATTTGGTATAGGAGTTATAGAGCGGACACGAAAATGGAGACGGACCGACCGACCGACTGACGGACCGACCGACCGACGCGACAAAGCGAATCCATTTTAGCCCCCCCCCCCACATTTTGTGGTGGGGGTATAATAATCCAAAGATAACTGGTGCTACATCATTTATATTATGAGTTTTATTATCGGATAAAAGTAGCATAATTAAGAGAAGTAAAAAATCAGCAAAATACTTATTCAGTGTTTTTCCAAAACAATAAAATAATTTGTAGTTAACAGAAGAACAAATGTACTAAACATACATAATTTTTACATCAACTTGTTTTCAAACTAAAAATGTATCATCACGCCACGGATGCCCCCACATGCATCCATAATTTCAAATGTTATGAAAATATAAAATTCCAAATTTGCTTGCACAAACCATTTTTTCATTCTAGGTCAAAGCCCTTAATTTTATTTTAGTGTCATGATTTTTTTTCAAAGAGGTTTACATCTTCATTTTAAAAATTTTGTAACATGTTAGTGCCATGGATTTATTTAATCTACAATGATGTTAAATTTAGCAATAAAAATTCTCTCACCAGTGATAATAAATGCAATTTTTTTCAGTTAAAAGGTAATTAATTGTATATCAATTTGTTTATTTTCTAGCTAGTATACTGTTATGCCAGTGTTTCCTATGTAAACAATAGTTAACATGACTAGTAACATTTAAAGGATAGCATTCAGGGACATACGTTTGGTTTCTGCAGAATAACTTGTACAGACATGAATTTGTCTGTACACACATCATCATGTGGATTCTTAGTCCTGTTGCTGGATACCTGCAAATATAACCATAAAACTGATTTTTGTAAGTGTAGGTTATTTTTCATTAGTAAGCATTCACAAAGTAAAATTGCTCAAAAATGAAGCAGACACTCGACCTTTTTAATTTCGTAAAATGCTTACAAACGAATACTAACCAATTTAGTGTTAGAAATGCTTTTTTTCAAATCTTATTAATTATATGGGAACATTCACAGGTGGCAGTATCGGTGTTTGGACACCCCACCCCTATCTGCCCCTGGACTCCTACTACAACCCTGAACAAAACAAGAACTGTCGGAGGACAGTATTGGCTCGACTATTCAAAAATTTGTCACAAGAGTGTTTATTGAGTATAATAATGCTAGTTACCTATGAATATATAAAATTGACCGAAAAGGTACAAAGGCTTGTTATTAAGATGTTTTATCAAGTAAATCATTGCTTTATTATTAATAATGCATAAAAATGTCCCAAAAACTAACAAACTCTTCAATTGTTATGGAGATAACAGCTTACAAGCAAAACTTTTCCATGAATTTCTAAGTTGAAAAAGGGGAGAAAAATCAGCCTAAATGCAAGATAGAATTATGGACCTTGGTCAGTGACCTACAATTAAATTCTTAATGCATATGTGAAGTTTTAAATAAATATCTTTAATACTTATTGAGATATGTAAAACTTGCATGTAAACATTAACCTAGAGACTAAGTAGAAAAGGGGATATGAATCAGCCTAAATGCGAGTAGAGTTAAGGAACTTGGTCAGTGACATACAATTATGACTCTCCTATTATGACCCTAAGTACATGTGTAAAGTTTCAAGTAAATATCTTTGAAGACCTTTAACCAAAATTTCTAAGTTTCAAAGGGGCAAATAATTCTGCAAATATTGCAGACAGAGTTATGCAATTTTGCAAACTGATGTACATTGTTACTATAAAAAAGTATTGTAAATTTCAATTGAATATCTCAAGCAATAATTGAGATATTTGACTTTACAAAAAAACTTTAACCAACATTTCTAAGTTATAAAGGGGCATTATTCTGTAAATATTATAGGTACAGTTATCCAACTTGTCAATCTGATGTACATTGTTACTATAAATAAGTATTGTAAGTTTCAACTGAATATCTCAAGCAATAATCGAGATATTTGAATTTACAAAAAACTTTAACCAAAATTTCTAAGTTAAAAAGGGGCATACTTCTGTAAATATTGTAGACAGAGTTGTCCAACTTGTCAATCTGATGTACATTGTTACTATAAATAAGTATTGTAAGTTTCAATTGAATATCTCAAGCAATAATTGAGATATTTGAATTTACAAAAAACTTTAACCAAAATTTCTAAGTTAAAAAGGGGCATAATTCTGTAAAAATTGTAGACAGAGTTGTCCAACTTGTCAATCTGATGTACATTGTTACTATAAATAAGTATTGTAAGTTTCAATTGAATATCTCAAGCAATAATTGAGATATTTGAATTTACAAAAAACTTTAACCCTTTACCACATATATACGCGAAACAACGCATTTTCGACCCCCCCCTTTTTTAGGCCTCAAATAGTGAAAAAATGTCCTATTAGGGCCCCAAACACATGTTTTCGTTTGAGAAATGTTGGTCAAAAAATTGAGCACTTTTTCGGCGCCGCCCCCCATCCAAAAGATACATCAGGGGGTTGCCAGAAGGGGGATGTGCCCCCTTCTGTTAGGGGGGTGTGAAGGGGGGCGGAGTCCCCCTCATCGCCAAGAAAATTTTGGACTTGTGAGAGGCTAAAAATGACCCCAGGTCGATCATAATATAACGTGTAACCAACGCTGAAAAGCCTTTGACTCTATATCAATCCCTTGAGAAGTTGCAGCACTTTGAAATAAATTTTGATTGAAAAAATCGAGGCAAAATAGTGATTTTTGGCAATTTTGAGATGTCCCCTCGTTGCCATGGTAACAGGAAATTTAAGACTGAGCATGTCGTCACAAAGGCAATGGTCCAGTCAACATTTGTGCAAAGTTTGATTAGTATTGATGCATTTTTCATAGTTTCATAGCAGTTTGAACTTGTAAGAGGAGGCTTTTCAGTAAAAATGGCCATTTTTCACAATATGCTCATGGGGGAAAGGGTTAACCAACGCAGACGCCGACGCGGACGCTGACGCCGACGCCGGGGCGACTACAATAGCTCTGATATTCTTCGAATAGTCGAGCTAATAATTCAAAACGCTAAGCCTTACTATAATGTACTGAATACAAAACAACCGATAAATTATATATTAAAAAAATGTCCACTATCAAAATTATTGTTTAGATAACTATAATTTTGATAGTGGAATTTTTTTTTCTTTTTTTCTTTTCTTAAACGGCCACCTGTGGGAACAATTTGATGTTAAGTTTGATTGAATAAAAGTGTTAACTATACAATTTGTTATTCTTTTTTCGTATGATAGAATAAATGCATGTACTTTGTATATCAAATCATTTACGTAAGTGGTTACTTGTGCTGGAAATACAATGTTTACTCATATGAAAAAGTGTGTAATGCCAAAAAATTGTGAATATCAAACTTACTTTGGGTCCAGCATTTGAAACAGGAAATGCTTTTGTAAACGAAAACACAGTTGTTCTATAGTCTGAAGAAAAATATAATAATATTAACACACAATTATACATTATAAAACGGTTAACAAGGCGTCCCATAACAATATTACACAAGAAATATGATGGAACATATGAAATTGAGGCTGTTTGTTGTGTACTAAATTATCTAATTTTAAAAGAAGTTAGCATAATAGGTATTTTTTCCAAAATTTTATAACAAAATGAAACAGAAGATATTATGTTTTACATGTATTTTTTACTTATTCTCCAACAAAAAACAAAATATTCATTTTGTATAGTTTTCATATTAAATTATCAAGTTTGGTATCAAAAGAATTTATATTGAGAAAGAGTATCAATTTCATTAATAGAACCTTCTGCTAATATTGCTTGATTTATAAATTTTTACTTAAATATTATTCAAATTATTGAAAGCAGCACACCTCAAGATTCATGTTAATTTTCATGAAAAATTTGAAAATGGGTTTAAAAGAATGATATTGCCAAGAAACCATAAAGAAGCAATTTGCGCATTATCTACGACACCTACAATCCATGTACCAAAAAGAGTTAAAATATGCTAAAATAGCCCTTACTGCGTTAGTGACGTAGTAGGAATATACTTAAAAATACTGAAATATCAGTCATTAATTGCCCAAAATATGTAAATAATTATTTGTATCTGGAATATTTTGTCCTTGACAGTCAAGGTCAATTTAAGGTCAAAGTCATATGTAAATCATTCAATATGTTTGTTTGGTAGCAAGTCTTGTTTAGTCCAAGTATAAATCAAATCCATACATTAATAACAAAATAATGACAATTTAACAAAAATTCACTAATTTTACCTTTATGGTCAAGGTAAGTAAAGGTCATTTCAACCTTTAATAACATCATGTCCAAAATGTTGTTTTGTCAAAGGATGAAGAAAATCAATTTATTTACCACCAACTTACAGTCAATTATATCATAAATCAGTGAAAATTCAATCATTCAACCTTCAAGGTCAAGGTCATAGAACAGCCAAATATTCCTGCACCAATCAATATTCAAATTATCTGTCAATTGTATGTATTGAAATACATATGAAAACCTTTAAAAGTAACTGTTTGGAAAGACCATGTATAATTCTGACATTAAAAAACATAAAGAACAGTACTTAAAACTTTTCTTTGTACTATTTCAGGTATGCTAAAATTATATTGATTTCCTTTTAATATTTTTAAAAAGTAATGTGCCTGGCATGCAAGTCATGTTCAATAATATGTGAAGTAATTTTTTATTGGAACAAATGGCTGATGAAATGGCCTTGATATAGTATGGTTACTTACATATTGGACAGTAAAGAAATTAAAATAACAAGACAAAAATACAAGATTTATACAAATATACAGATGAAAAGGTATGTGAAATATAACAAATATGAACAACATGACATATATCTTACTTTAGGCTTGAAGTAATTGACACCATAAGAATGTTTTCTCCTAATAACATTTGCATAGTTTTCATCAAATATGTGATGTCTTTGATGACTTTCTTTTTTGCTGTAGAGAAATAAACATTTTGCAAGCATATAATTTAATCATGGTGCAGGTAAATGTTTTGTTTCTTCATTTTTCACAGAAAATTCTGAAGTCGCTCACCTGTATATAGGACCCCCAGGGCGGGGCCAATTTAAACTAGAACTATCGCTGAATGCGATTCATACCCCCACCAATGTCCTTGACAGAAGACCACTTGGAAAGGTGGTTAAGGGAATAACTTATGTGGCACAAATACATAAAAAGAAATTATCTCTGGTGAAAAAAAGACTTATTGTACAGGTAATAGTATAAATATATATTATCAAATCATGTTCGAAACAGTTACAAATAACCTTTCATTTTCCCAATGTAACAAACATTTTATTTATAAGTCAATTTTTGACCTTCAAGTGTGACCTTGAACTTAATCTGGCACAAGGGTAAGATGGGTTTTGCACATCACCCAGTTTGGTTAAACATTTGAGTAAAGTTTGAAAAAAATCCTTCCATTAGTATAGAATTTATAGAGTAGGCACAATATATTGTCTAGTATTGGTTGTATGTAAATTTGAAGACTTAAAAAGGGACATAACTTTGTCAAAATGCAATACAGAGTAATGAAACTTGACCTGCATATCTTATTTGCCACATCTCATATATCTTTTAAGTTTCAAGCAAATGCCTGCGCTAGTTTCAGAATTATTCAAGTACATGTTAAAATTAAAGAACATTTTCTAAGTCAATTTTTGTCTTTCAAGTGTGACCTTGACCTTTAGCCGGCACAAAGGTGACATGGATTCTGCACATAACCTTGTTGAGGTGAAAATTTGAGTAAAGTTTGAAGAAAATTCTTCCATAAGTATAGGATTTATAGAGCGGACACTACATATTGTCTAATATTTGATTGTATGTAAATTTGAAGACTTAAAAAGGGCCATTACTTTGGTAAAATGCAATACAGAGTTATGAAACTTGAACGAACAGCATATCGGAATTGTGACCCTTCAAAAATAGTTTAAGTTTCAAGCAAATACCTTTTCTAGATTTAGAAATATTCAAATAAATGTTAAAATTTAAGAATATTTTCTAAGTCAGTTTTTGACCTTAAGCCAGCAAAAATGTGACATAAGTTCTGCACATCCCCTGGTTGAGATGAACATTTGAGCCAAGATTGAAGAAAATTTTTTAATTAGTGTAGGACTTACAGAGCGGACATGACATACTGTGTAATATTAGATTGTTTGATATTTGACCTTCAATTGTGACCTTGACCTTGAGCTGGCACATGGCCAACATGGATTCGGCACATTCCCATGTTGAGGTGAATATTTGAGCCAAGATTGAAGAAAATCTTTCAATTAGTGTAGGACTTACAGAGCGGACATGACGTACTGTGTAATATTTAATTGTTTGATATTTGACCTTCAATTGTGACCTTGACCTTGAGCTGACACATGGGCAACATGGATTCGGCACATCCCCTTGTTGAGGTGAATATTTGAGCCAAGTTTGAAGAAAATCTTTCTATTAGTGTAGGACTTACAGAGCGGACACAACATACTGTGTAATATTTGATTGTTTGATATTTGACCTTCAATTGTGACCTTGACCTTGAGCTGGCACATGGGCAACATGGGTTCCGCACATCCCCTTGTTGAGGTGAACATTTGAGCCAAGTTTGAAGAAAATCTTTCAAGTAGTGTAGGACTTACATAGCGGACACGACATACTGTGTAATATTTAATTGTTTGATATTTGACCTTCAATTGTGACCTTGACCTTGGGCTGACACATGGGCAACATGGGTTCTGCACATCCCCTGGTTGAGGTGAACATTTGAGCCAAGTTTGAAGAAAATCTTTCAAGTAGTGTAGGACTTACAGAGCGGACACGACATACTGTGTAATATTTGATAGTGTTTGATACTTGACCTTCAATTGTGACCTTGACCTTGAACTGACACATGGGCAATATGGGTTCTGCACATCCCCTTGTTGAGGTGAACATTTGAGCCAAGTTTGAAGAAAATCCTTCAATTGCTATAGGAGTTATAGAGCGGACACGAAAATGGAGACAGACTGACCGACCGACGCGACAAAGGGAATCCATTATAGCCCCCCCCACATTTTGTGGTGGGGGTATAACCAGAGGGATTTTATTTGAACAAAGTGGGTAGACACCCATTATAAGATATTTCATGCTTAAAGGGACTCCACTGAGGTTTTTTGACAGGATGAGACTGAAAATATTTTTTCCTGATAATTGTACCATTTGATGTAGGTTTAGACCATTAATCTTTGTGCAAAACTTCAGATCATCCTTGCACTTCGTTTTCCCCAAATAATTATTCAAATTGAAAAAGTATGACCCAAAATGAAAAGCGTTTAAACGCTTTTCACTCAAATCGGGCTAAGAAAAACATAAAAATACGATTTTCAATTTATTTCAAAGTATATTTCTTCACTATCTTTGCATATATTTCTGTTTAAAGTGCCCCAGCTCATTTATGTAATAAATTCAAATGTTATGTTTTCGGCTTTTTACCCTCCGTGGAGTCCCTTTGATATCTAAGCTTTAGCTCTTTGATTTAAAAAAAAGATTTTAAGTTTTTACTTCACACATATTGGGGAAACAATGAACCACCCCCCCATCCTGCAGGTCCAATTTTTACCCCAGGATTTTTATTGGAACAAACTTGGTTGACACTCACTCGATGGTGTTTCATGATTAGTATCTAAGCTCTAGCTTTTTGGGTTTTTATAAAGATAAGGGGTGAAACAGGTAGTGATAGATGTGTACTCGACTGATGACATGTACGTTCAGCAGTATATCTGTATTTTCAAACCATAAAGTCCAAATTTGTATAAAATATTTTAGTATGTATGATCAATAACTAATACGTAATTCACATATTTTCTAAATATGCATTGTCTTCAGACTGCAACATTGGGACCGACCAAGATACCCTGGTATTTTTGGTTGTTTTAATTTTGCAGGTTTGTTAAAGTGTTACCCTCAAAAGGAAATATAGGATCATTATTATCATACATGTATGTTAAATATTTTTACATACCAGTGCTCTTGGTCATCAAAAATAAAATGGTGTTTTCCCACTGAAAAAACAACAAAGAAATCTCCACATTTTTTCTTCTTTTTTTTCTTTCTTTTTCATAGTTTTCATGGACAGGTTAATCCACGATTTAAGTTAAATACACCACATCTAAACACAACATTTAAATCTATGAAAGTATAACTTTCTATAAAACCACTAATTTCATGCCCATGAAATTTAATGAATTCAATGAACTGCATGGTGATTAAACAGATTCACAGTATATTCTTTGGTCAATACCCCTGTTGCAATGTACAAAATTACATGATGCACTGCTAAATGTTTCCAGCAATAACATATGCTCACAATAGATTTTGAAAATGTCAAATAGAGTTTTACCTGAGAGTTTATGAAATTGACAGGTATAATTTTTCATTCTGTCTGTCATGTCCATGAAATTCTTCCTCTTAAAAAAGAATGTTAATGATTTTGAAACTAATTCTTTGAACTGATAAGACTTTGATGTTTAATATTCATCCTAGATATAAATAGCTGAGTTGTGACTATGAAATATTCATTTTAAGTGCCAACACAATATCATTTATTTTTAAATGTTACTTGACAGTTATGAAAAGAGTATAAGTATTAAGCAATTTATACTTAAAATGATTTTGTATGCATGAACAATATTTGGTAATAATTTGTTCAAAATATTTACTTCAATATAATTCTCATTGAGATGAAGATAAATATATTGATGCAAAAAGTACAGTATACAGTTATTTCATATGTGATTTGGGAACAGTCAAACTGTTGGCCCGAGGTGGAGGGGGGTAGTGTTTTGAACTGTTGCCCAAGGCCGTAGGCCGAGGGCAACAGTTCAAAAAACTATCCCCGACACCGACGGAGGACTGTTTGACTGTTCCCAAATCATGTATGAAATAACTGTTTTATTACCTGATCAACTACTGTTTTAATAGTACTTGCAGAAGGAAAAAGGAACAATTAAGAAAAGAGTTTTTTTCAAATATGTTAGTAATTAAACTTAATGCTTTAACTATGTCACATCACATCTGGTTTATGATCAAGATCGATGGACGCTTCAAGTGGGAATCCTCTATGACGTCAATGGCGTCAGAGCTCGCGAGGGAAACAGTCCAAACTATTGACCGGTCAACAGTTCGCGAACGTGGACGTTTTTAGAATTTCAGAAAACAGTAAAAAATACCAAATTACATTTATATAAGGTATCAGGTAATAATAATTATTAATTTATGTAATAACTGTCTTACCACTATCACTAATTGGTTGTTCTACAACTTCATCATTGGGTTGTTCATCATCATTTATAACTACCACCTAAATGTATATACATAAATTAAATATCATTTGTATGGAAGGAAGCAATCAAAAGCAAAAAATAATACACATTCTAAAGCCTCTTTGAAATTCATTTAACATCACATAAAATAAATGATTAGGAAATAGATATTTTAGTTCAATGTTGTTCTGAAGAAACACATTTCAATACACATTCTGTTCAATTATCCCATTACCCGATATACACACCTTTTAATGACTTTTTCGACCCCCCCTTTGTTTTTGTTGAGAAATGTGGATTAAAACAAGAGCTGTCTGTAGGACAGCACGCTCGACTATACAAGTCCGGCACCAAGTCGGAATGCAATTAGACCTATTTCGCTTCGTTTTTTTTTTTTTTATATATACTACGTTTGCGCTGAAAGTTTCTAAACGAAACCGGGTGCGACAATTGGCACTGTGTTCGAACCGTAGGTCCGATTCGCATGCAATTTGCACTGTTGGAATTGATAGAGGGTCTGGTACACAGCCTGCAAGTTTCATGGCCGTAGCCCAAATACAAGGCCGGCACCAAGTCGGAATGCAATTAGGCCTATTTCGCTTCGTTTTTGTTTTTTTATATACGTTTGCGCTGGAAGTTTCTAAACGAAACCGGGTGCGACAATTGGCACTGTGTTCGAACCGTAGGTCCGATTCGCATGCAATTTGCACTGTTGGAATTGGAAGAGGAAGTAGTACACAGCCTGCAAGTTTCATGGCCGTAGCCCAAATACAAGGCCGGCACCAAGTCGGAATGCAATTAGGCCTATTTCGCTTCGTTTTTGTTTTTTTATATACGTTTGCGCTGAAAGTTTCTAAAAGAAAACGGGTGCGACAATTGGCACTGTGTTCGAACCGTAGGTCCGATTCGCTTGCAATTTGCACTGTTGGAATTGTAAGAGGAAGTAGTACACAGCCTGCAAGTTTCATGGCCGTAGCCCAAATACAAGGCCGGCACCAAGTCGGAATGCATTAGGCCTTTTTCGCTTCGTTTTTGTTTTTTTATATACGTTTGCGCTGAAAGTTTCTAAAGAAAGCGGGTGCGACAATTGGCACTGTGTTCGAACCGTAGGTCCGATTCGCATGCAATTTGCACTGTTGGAATTGTAAGAGGAAGTAGTACACAGCCTGCAAGTTTCATGGCCGTAGCCCAAATACAAGGCCGGCACCAAGTCGGAATGCATTAGGCCTTTTTCGCTTCGTTTTTGTTTTTTTATATACGTTTGCGCTGAAAGTTTCTAAACGAAAACGGGTGCGACAATTGGCACTGTGTTCGAACCGTAGGTCCGATTCGCATGCAATTTGCACTGTTGGAATTGGAAGAGGAAGTAGTACACAGCCTGCAAGTTTCATGGCCGTAGCCCAAATACAAGGCCGGCACCAAGTCGGAATGCATTAGGCCTTTTTCGCTTCGTTTTTGTTTTTTTTATATACGTTTGCGCTGAAAGTTTCTACAGAAAGCGGGTGCGACAATTGGCACTGTGTTCGAACCGTAGGTCCGATTCGCATGCAATTTGCACTGTTGGAATTGGAAGAGGGTCTAGTACACAGCCTGCAAGTTTCATGGCCGTAGCCCAGATACAAGGCCGGCACCAAGTCGGAATGCAATTAGACCTATTTCGCTTCGTTTTTGTTTTTTTATATACGTTTGCGCTCAAACTTTCTAAAAAAAACGGGTGCGACAATTGGCACTGTGTTCGAACCGTAGGTCCGATTCGCATGCAATTTGCACTGTTGGAATTGGAAGAGGAAGTAGTACACAGCCTGCAAGTTTCATGGCCGTAGCCCAAATACAAGGCCGGCACCAAGTCGGAATGCATTAGGCCTTTTTCGCTTCGTTTTTGTTTTTTTTATATACGTTTGCGCTCAAAGTTTCTACAGAAAGCGGGTGCGACAATTGGCACTGTGTTCGAACCGTAGGTCCGATTCGCATGCAATTTGCACTGTTGGAATTGGAAGAGGAAGTAGTACACAGCCTGCAAGTTTCATGGCCGTAGCCCAGATACAAGGCCGGCACCAAGTCGGAATGCAATTAGACCTATTTCGCTTCGTTTTTGTTTTTTTATATACGTTTGCGCTCAAACTTTCTAAAAAAAACGGGTGCGACAATTGGCACTGTGTTCGAACCGTAGGTCCGATTCGCATGCAATTTGCACTGTTGGAATTGGAAGAGGGTCTAGTACACAGCCTGCAAGTTTCATGGCCGTAGCCCAGATACAAGGCCGGCACCAAGTCGGAATGCAATTAGACCTATTTCGCTTCGTTTTTGTTTTTTTATATACGTTTGCGCTCAAACTTTCTAAAAAAAAACGGGTGCGACAATTGGCACTGTGTTCGAACCGTAGGTCCGATTCGCATGCAATTTGCACTGTTGGAATTGGAAGAGGAAGGAGTAGACAGCCAGTAAGTTTCATGGCCGTAGCCCAAATACGAGGCCGGCACCAAGTCGGAATGCAATTAGGCCTATTTCGCTTCATTTTTGTTTTTATATATACGTTTGCGCAGAAATTTTCTAAATGGAAACGGGTGCGACAATTGGCACTGTGTTCGAACCGTAGGTCCGATTCGCATGCAATTTGGACTGTTGGAATTGTAATAGGAAGGAGTAGACAGCCAGTAAGTTTCATGGCCGTAGCCCAAATACGAGGCCGGCACCAAGTCGGAATGCAATTAGGCCTATTTCGCTTCGTTTTTGTTTTTTTATATACGTTTGCGCTCGAAGTTTCTAAAAAAAACGGGTGCGACAATTGGCACTGTGTTCGAACCGTAGGTCCGATTCGCATGCAATTTGGACTGTTGGAATTGTAAGAGGAAGGAGTAGACAGCCAGTAAGTTTCATGGCCGTAGCCCAAATACGAGGCCGGCACCAAGTCGGAATGCAATTAGGCCTATTTCGCTTCATTTTTGTTTTTATATATACGTTTGCGCTGAAAGTTTCTAAAAAAAAAACGGGTGCGACAATTGGCACTGTGTTCGAACCGTAGGTCCGATTCGCATGCAATTTGCACTGTTGGAATTGAAGAGGAAGGAGTAGACAGCCAGTAAGTTTCATGGCCGTAGCCCAAATACGAGGCCGGCACCAAGTCGGAATGCAATTAGGCCTATTTCGCTTCGTTTTTGTTTTTTTTTATATACGTTTGCGCTGAAAGTTTCTAAACGAAACCGGGTGCGACAATTGGCACTGTGTTCGAACCGTAGGTCCGATTCGCATGCAATTTGCACTGTTGGAATTGATGAAGGGTCAGGTACACAGCCTGCAAGTTTCATGGCCGTAGCCCAGATACAAGGCCGGCACCAAGTCGGAATGCATTAGGCCTTTTTCGCTTCGTTTTTTTTTTTATATACGTTTGCGCTGAAAGTTTCTAAACGAAACCGGGTGCGACAATTGGCACTGTGTTCGAACCGTAGGTCCGATTCGCATGCAATTTGCACTGTTGGAATTGGAATGGTCAGGTACACAGCCTGCAAGTTTCATGGCCGTAGCCCAGATACAAGTCCGGCACCAAGTCGGAATGCAATTAGACCTATTTCGCTTCGTTTTTTTTTTTTTATATACGTTTGCGCTGAAAGTTTCTAAAAAAAAACGGGTGCGACAATTGGCACTGTGTTCGAACCGTAGGTCCGATTCGCATGCAATTTGCACTGTTGATGAAGGGTCAGGTACACAGCCTGCAAGTTTCATGGCCGTAGCCCAGATACAAGTCCGGCACCAAGTCGGAATGCAATTAGACCTATTTCGCTTCGTTTTTTTTTTTTATATACGTTTGCGCTGAAGTTTTCTAAACGAAACCGGGTGCGACAATTGGCACTGTGTTCGAACCGTAGGTCCGATTCGCATGCAATTTGCACTGTTGGAATTGGAAGAGGAAGTAGTACACAGCCTGCAAGTTTCATGGCCGTAGCCCAAATATAAGGCCGGCACCAAGTTGGAATGCAATTAGGCCTTTTTCGCTTCGTTTTTTTTTTTTATATACGTTTGCGCTGGAAGTTTCTAAACGAAACCGGGTGCGACAATTGGCACTGTGTTCGAACCGTAGGTCCGATTCGCATGCAATTTGCACTGTTGGAATTGATGAGGGTCAGGTACACAGCCTGCAAGTTTCATGGCCGTAGCCCAGATACAAGTCCGGCACCAAGTCGGAATGCAATTAGACCTATTTCGCTTCGTTTTTTTTTTTTATATACGTTTGCGCTGGAAGTTTCTAAACGAAACCGGGTGCGACAATTGGCACTGTGTTCGAACCGTAGGTCCGATTCGCATGCAATTTGCACTGTTGGAATTGGAAGAGGAAGTAGTACACAGCCTGCAAGTTTCATGGCCGTAGCCCAAATATAAGGCCGGCACCAAGTCGGAATGCAATTAGACCTATTTCGCTTTTTTTTTTTTTTATATACGTTTGCGCTGAAAGTTTCTAAAAAAAACGGGTGCGACAATTGGCACTGTGTTCGAACCGTAGGTCCGATTCGCATGCAATTTGCACTGTTGGAATTGATGAAGGGTCAGGTACACAGCCTGCAAGTTTCATGGCCGTAGCCCAGATACAAGTCCGGCACCAAGTCGGAATGCAATTAGACCTATTTCGCTTCGTTTTTTTTTTTTTATATACGTTTGCGCTGGAAGTTTCTAAAAAAAACGGGTGCGACAATTGGCACTGTGTTCGAACCGTAGGTCCGATTCGCATGCAATTTGCACTGTTGGAATTGGAAGAGGATCTAGTACACAGCCTGCAAGTTTCATGGCCGTAGCCCAAATACAAGGCCGGCACCAAGTCGGAATGCAATTAGGCCTTTTTCGCTTCGTTTTTTTTTTTATATACGTTTGCGCTGGAAGTTTCTAAACGAAACCGGGTGCGACAATTGGCACTGTGTTCGAACCGTAGGTCCGATTCGCATGCAATTTGCACTGTTGGAATTGGAAGAGGAAGTAGTACACAGCCTGCAAGTTTCATGGCCGTAGCCCAAATATAAGGCCGGCACCAAGTCGGAATGCAATTAGGCCTTTTTCGCTTCGTTTTTTTTTTTATATACGTTTGCGCTGGAAGTTTCTAAACGAAACCGGGTGCGACAATTGGCACTGTGTTCGAACCGTAGGTCCGATTCGCATGCAATTTGCACTGTTGGAATTGGAAGAGGAAGTAGTACACAGCCTGCAAGTTTCATGGCCGTAGCCCAAATATAAGGCCGGCACCAAGTCGGAATGCAATTAGGCCTTTTTCGCTTCGTTTTTTTTTTTTTATATACGTTTGCGCTGGAAGTTTCTAAACGAAACCGGGTGCGACAATTGGCACTGTGTTCGAACCGTAGGTCCGATTCGCATGCAATTTGCACTGTTGGAATTGGAAGAGGAAGTAGTACACAGCCTGCAAGTTTCATGGCCGTAGCCGAAATATAAGGCCGGCACCAAGTCGGAATGCAATTAGGCCTTTTTCGCTTCTTTTTTTTTATATACGTTTGCGCTGGAAGTTTCTAAACGAAACCGGGTGCGACAATTGGCACTGTGTTCGAACCGTAGGTCCGATTCGCATGCAATTTGCACTGTTGGAATTGATGAAGGGTCAGGTACACAGCCTGCAAGTTTCATGGCCGTAGCCCAGATACAAGTCCGGCACCAAGTCGGAATGCAATTAGACCTATTTCGCTTCGTTTTTTTTTTTTATATACGTTTGCGCTGAAAGTTAAAAAAAACGGGTGCGACAATTGGCACTGTGTTCGAACCGTAGGTCCGATTCGCATGCAATTTGCACTGTTGGAATTGATGAAGGGTAGGTACACAGCCTGCAAGTTTCATGGCCGTAGCCCAGATACAAGTCCGGCACCAAGTCGGAATGCAATTAGACCTATTTCGCTTCGTTTTTTTTTTTTTATATACGTTTGCGCTGGAAGTTTCTAAACGAAACCGGGTGCGACAATTGGCACTGTGTTCGAACCGTAGGTCCGATTCGCATGGCAATTTGCACTGTTGGAATTGATGAAGGGTCAGGTACACAGCCTGCAAGTTTCATGGCCGTAGCCCAGATACAAGTCCGGCACCAAGTCGGAATGCAATTAGACCTATTTCGCTTTTTTTTTTTTTTTTATATACGTTTGCGCTGAAAGTTTCTAAAAAAAAACGGGTGCGACAATTGGCACTGTGTTCGAACCGTAGGTCCGATTCGCTTGCAATTTGCACTGTTGGAATTGGAAGAGGAAGTAGTACACAGCCTGCAAGTTTCATGGCCGTAGCCCAGATACAAGGCCGGCACCAAGTCGGAATGCAATTAGGCCTTTTTCGCTTCGTTTTTTTTTTTTATATACGTTTGCGCTGAAAGTTTCT